>NW_026732075.1:0-142033 GCF_028476545.2 Physella acuta | reverse complement strand
ACCTCAACGCCATATTTATATTTTCCCCCAGAAATTTAATGGACAAAGGGAAATAACCAGGTTAATTATTTTCAACAAAATAATCTAAGATTGGTTAATTCCTTTTATTATTAATTCTTTCATCGCAGAAACCTACTCAGATGTATTCTCAATGAATTTCCAGTTTCGTGACGATCGGGTGAAAGATAGTCATTTAAATATATACCGGCAGATGCAATGTATATAATTGTTCTATTTTGCCCGGGGGATGGGGAGGTAGTCATGCTCTGAGATATGTTCGCAGTGTTTCTTCCAGACTTTTTTCTCCGGGGGGGGGGGCACTTGAAATCTTCGGGGGGGGGGGGGGGGCGGTAAACTTTCTTCGGGGGGGCGGACACTGTTAAAAGTATATATTTTCTATATAAATTATATAAATTTCATTTCGTTCGGGGGGGGGGGCGGTAAAAAATTTTCGGGGGGGCTTTGCCCCCCGTAGAGATGCTTGGAAGAAACTCTGTATGTTCCAAAGAAGCAGTGATGCAGGGCGCAGGCAGTAATTGCGTGTTGTATAGGGAAATTGGTTACCTTTCTTCCAAAAGTGGAGTACCGTTCTTTTTGCCAAGAGAAACAACTCTATTAATATATTTGGCAAATTCAAACTAACCTGGTTATATCCATTTTTCTATGTAAATAGGGGGTAAGATTAAAATAATTAGTATATCCGTCTTTTCATATTGAGCTTCGGTGTGTGTGGGAGGGTCAATGCTCAAAACCACATTTAACAGCTCTAAGTGGTTGCTATCAGTATCATCTCACCTTTTGTAAATGAATGAGTAATCCGTTATCTCCCCTTTAATAAATGAATCGTCTTTGGATTAAATTTTAAAAGATTAGTATCCAAGGTTGAAATAAATCGCACTGACATAGAAGTGAATTTAGAAAGTTTGAAAGAACTATCACATAAGATTTGACCACATACCTACCCACAGACATGCATTCAAAATGCGAAAAATGAAACATTCTTGACAAATCAGAGCTGATATTGTGAAAAATGATCTAATTCTCAAGGCAGCAATTACACACAGAAATAAGTCTAAGGGTGATAAGTTATAATAACAGTGGGGAAAAAACTTATTCCAAGATGCAGGACTAACATCTAGCAATCCCTTTTGTTTTTAATAAAATAGACTGAATTTACAATCTCAGCGACACAAAATGATACATTTTCACATAACACCAAAATGGGACATTTTTAGTTGCATGGTTTATTGCAGTTGACCCCCATCTTAAAACAATTGGATAATTGGACTGAATTTGTCAGGCCTGTTAAAAGATGTTGAAAATAAATTTAATAGCCCGAGTTGTTCTGTAAATCTTATGGTCGTAGGTAGAAATTCAAGAGAAACAAACTGGTTAATAATCTATTCCAGTTCTATCTTAAGGCAAATGGACAGACGAAGTCAAATTAATTCGTTTTAATGACCCCAGCACACAGGAGAATATGGTCAGCACTATGCCAGCAGGCTTTGTTTCCCTAATGGAAGTCAGGTATTCTTCAGGAGGAATCAAACAGAAGACTTTCTGGTTAGCACCAATAAGCGTATTGAAAACAATATATTGGGATCACCAATGACTGTAACACTTTTTTATTTAGCTGTACAGGGCCAGAAAACTTTTTTTCAGATAAGTGATTAGTTAAGTAAAAACTATGATAAGATACACATTATTTGAGACAGCTTTTATAAATTATATTTATTGAAATAAACATTCTCAAATTGACCACAAACATCTACTCAACTTTTGGTCAATACTTAGGAGCTCAACTAATCATGTGTACCATTTGTTGTAGACATACCATACCACTTCTTACAATGTTACACCAAAGTAATGAAAAACAAATTTAACTTAAGCGTAGTAAATAACTCATGAAATAGTTATTTTAAAAATGTTTACTACAAATTTTTAGTTTAAAGAAAATAAAAGGAACATCCAAGGAAATTGATAACAGTTTAGGATGATTCATGTGTATACTGCTTTATTAGTGATGTCCACCTGGTAAATCTACCAATTTAAACCAGTAACCACATTCACAGCGCTTGGGTTCTCCTTTGTGTACATACATCCAATTAATGGTCAAAGCATCCTCTTCACCTGTGTAACATGAAAAAAAAATTAAGGAAACACTATTAAAACACTAACAAAATCTTATGCTAGATAAGAGATACTAATAGATTCAAGAATTTGCAATTTTCACTGTCTTACAGTTTAATTACACATAACATAAAAAGTAAATCCACATTTGTAAACTTGATTGCAAAAAAAAATGGGTGCTCAGACCCATAAGTAACAACCTCAACAATAACTATTAGAAATATCACAGTGTTTAAAGTAAAAAATATGATTTAAAACAACCACAGAAACTTACATATGCAACCAACCATCCTTTTGTTGTTAATAGATTTAACTATTGTTGGTTCATCAAAAGTACCTTTTGCCCTTTTAACTACTTTCATCTCAAAAGGATCCTGTTTAAAAAAAATTGCAAAATAACAGTATAGCAGCTCAGGTCAGATACAAAGCAGTCACAGTAATAATAATCTGCAAGATAATGTAAACTTTAAAAAATTTGAAAACTATCTGCATTTACTGACCTCTTCACCGGATTCATGTGCCAACAATTCATAACGTTCAGGCCCAACAGAATGTCCTAAACTGTCTGGCAGTTTCACATCATCAGAAGCTTTATAAGGTAAAATAAAATCAAAAGTATTAAAATACTTAACATCAAAATACAACAGCTAATGTGATGATGTTTCTACCCAGCATGGAAGAGTACAAACATACTATTTATATAGATATACAGAGACATCATCTGCGGTTATTGGAGTCCATTTCATAGAGGTCATCTTTCCACAGACTGTGACAATTTTAAATAGTCAAAGGGTAGGTTCTCAGATCATGAACAAAATATGCCAATTTTCTTGAGTCACATCGATGGAAAGATCTGACTCACCATTATCAACATCAATATCTGAAACCTCTTTATCTACATCTAATAACTGTTCATTCCCTTCAATAATTGACTAGAAAAACTAAACAACCCTAGTACAACAAAATTTTAGTTAATACATTATGGAATCTGGCTACTATAAAAGGTTACACGAAAATCATAGGCTTATGTGATTTCAATATCAGATGGAGAGTAGAAGGGTGTGACCAGACATAACATCATCTGAAACCCATGAGAGGACACATTGTGTCATGTCGATTGAGAATTAGTTAAGTTTTATTATTCAGACCCTAAAATATAGATTCTCACTAAATTTAAAATGTACTCAACTTTCAATTTAAACATCACCACTGAATAATAGACATCCATATTTAATCCATCAGGCACTAATTTTGAGACTTTTACTCGTGTGATACTAAATTATTTAAAATTTGTCACTCAGACAGGGCAGGCACACCTTACAATTACAACCATATCATGTCGTATGTTTGAAGCAAGCCACGAATGGGGTTAGACTTTAACTAACTAATGCATGAGAGTTCCTTACTAGTGATCAACCAAATAGCGGTCACTTTGTTTTACGGGGTTTTTTTTTATTTTGTTATTTTTGGTGCCGGTCTTATAATGCTTTTCTGCCATCTAGGCCCATCTTTTTGCTCATAGTAAAAAAAGGTCACTGGAACTAAGACGAAAAATCTCGACTTAAGTTTATATTATTATTATTATTAGGCCTAGCCCTATAATAGAATATAGTAGTCTGGCGCGTTGCTTAGATGGCTGGATTGACCTCTGACCCTGAAACGTCACGCGTCGTTTTTAGACGGTTTTTACGTTTATTTTAGGGGTCCCATCCACGACAAATGAAAAAACTGTTAATCTCGCAAATTCTCATCATTATTTTAATGCAGAATGCTAATAAAATGGATAATTTGCCTTAGAATGCCAGAAAAAATCGAGAGATTTGTTGTTGTAAATAATGAGAGGATTTCTAGTGGAGCGCTCTCCGTAAAAACTGAACCGCCGCTAAAAACGACCGACCTCCGGGAAAAACGGCCCGACCTCCTCTAAATTAATATATAATTGAGATATTTACCTTGTATATTTACATTTTTATTGATTCTGGTTTCCAAAATCTTATCCCAAAATGAGGTACCCACGCTGACATTTCTATCCGCTATTTTTAGTATCATGACGTCATTGCTACGCTAGTTGCCAGACTGAAACAACTAGTTTTTGTTTTTTACGGAATGAACTGTTAAGTCTAGTATTTTAATTATAATTCAATTGTAGCATGTGTGGAAAAAGTAAAATTATGGACATTATTGTTGTATTTGTAATTTTATTAGTATATTGATTTTTTCTTCACTGTGGGCCGACAGTTGCTGCATTCGTGACCGGTGGTTAACCTCGTCAACGCTGCGTGGCCTATTCGTTTATATAATCAGTGATGCTCGTTCAGTGGCCTTTTTCAGAGCTAGGCCTAATTACGGGCGATTTTTAGACTTCATTGATCGGCCGTTAGCCCTTTTCATTGCTGCGTATTTTTAAAAAAAATGCTCGTTCAGCTGCCTTTTTTTTTTTGGCGCTAAATAATCTGTTTACGGGCATTTTAAGCGTTTATTTATTTATTTTTTTAAGCTAGACGTAGATCTAGTTAATTATTTTTTTTATACAGCTGGCTGTCTAGCATGCCTGATATGTGAACTTTAAAAAAAATGACCGAACTTTAAAAAAAAAAAAATGACCAGAAGTAGTGAAGTAGGTCTGTTATTCAATTTGCTTGAAGAAGGGGGGGGGGGAAGAGAGAGAGAAGTGAAGACACCGACCATCTCGTGTACGCGTGTTCATTCTATGACGTGTACTATAGGTCACGGTGACCCCGCGACCGTGGTGGGATTTTTCATCCACAGGATAGTAAACATAAGCAAGCAATCACGCGAGTGACGATGTTTGGAGATGTTATTTTTTTTAAAAAAATCACATACGTCATGTTTTCAAGATGAAAAAAAATGTAATGTAAAAAAAAAGGGGACACTAATACCATGTATGAACCTCAGCTGCCACACTGTTGACTCAATATAATGTGATTGAGTGTAAAATGTATTTGTATTTATAAACTATCTTAGCAATTACTATCATATTATTTTATGCATATTTATTATTTAAAATAAAAATATTTATTATGGTCATTTGATTTATGCAGGTGTTCATTACTTCATAAAATGGTATGAATAACATGTAGAGTAGAATTTAATAAATAATAAAATAACTAGATCTAGTTTTATTATCAACCGGTTGCTTTTTGTTATTTTCCGGTGAGTAAATAACCTAAGCTGACGCAATTACCATGGCGGGAATTAAAATCTCGTGGACACAAGTCCACGACGTAATGTTATGCCGGTCGAGGGGATAAAACGCTGTTTTGTCTTTCATTTTCCAATATCGGAAAAATTTCAAATTCTCTCTTTTCTCGTCAACCGAGTAAGCTAGATATTTAAATGTGGTGTCAAATGTTCTCTTAAGGGGTAAGGAAGTTAATGGTGTATTTGAAATAACAGAATATTTTATTTTAAAAAATCCACAATTCAACCTAAATATAGGCCTAGGCCCTAGGCCTACTAAGTAATAGATTTTCTTAGTAAATTTGAAATGTACTCAATTTTCAACTTAAACATGACAACTAAATAAAAAACGTCCATACTTTATCCACTAGGCACTAATTTTGGGAGTTGTTGCAAGTTTTAGACTAAATTATTGAATTTTAAATTTTTTGGTCACTCACAGCTATGGTATGAGGGATCCATCCATGACAACCTGCTTAAAAGCTGAAGGGTTTAACTTTTTAATTGACCGTGAAATAGATCTAATTTTTTTTTACAAGAGAGTTCCTAAAAGTAGAATTGGCCCGTCTATCGTCGGAATATATTTATAGAGGGAAAAAATTTAAGAGAATGTCATCAGAAAAGAATTTTAAAAAAGACAAGACAGAAGTGATGTTTGAATTCTTTTATTTCTTTAATTTTATAACATTTTTTATTGTACAAAAGAGCAAAATAAAAAACCATGCCAGGTAAACGTATCCATTCAAATAGCGGTCACGTGGTCAAAAAAAATAAAAAAATTTGGTTGTCATTTTTTGGACACATCTTATAAAAAAAAGTGTTGAAGATATTTGATTTATTTTTTCATAGAATGATAAAACTAATAATGCTTTACTTTGGAAATCAATTTTGTGATATGGAGATCTATATTTAAAAAGTTATATTATTTTGAATGACACCGACTTTAAATTTAGCCTACATTCTCCAAAGCAATTTTTGAAAATGCTTTTCTGGCATATTTCGACTTGCCACCTATAGCATGTTTTTATAACGTGAAAACCTGCCATTTTGCTCGTGGTAAACACTTTTAAAAGTAATTCCAAGGAGGTCCCTGGAACTAAGTCGAAAAACTCGCCGGAAGTCATGGTCCGATCCTAACGCCATGTTCTGGTTAGCAACCAAGGACGCTTTCAAGTTAGTGAGCCTCACTACTAAGTAACTAAGGCCCCTGCCCTAATTTAGGCTTTTTGATGAGAATTACAGAATGATTTTTTTTATTAAAAATGTATTAATAATAGCTAGAATACTAGTAAACTAAGCTAAATTAGCATATTTTAACTTTCTGTGCAAAGTCATTATTACTGAAAAAAATTCCAAAGTCAGGTCAGCCTGTGGCACCCTCCACTGAACTTGAAAGAAGGAAAAAAAACTTGACCCGTGACCTTCATTAAAACAGAATTTACTTATGTTTCTTTTTAACTATTAGTAAACATGTGCTTAATATTACCCAATAAGTAATAAAAATTTGACAATTAATTTTAATTACTGTTGTAAAGTGAGATAAACAGCTTAATAAACACGTGTTTTCTTGAGGGGGTGTGACCCGGGTGTGGCACATCGCATGTAACTTTTTATTTCTGTGTCTTATGACTATTTGTTCACAATCAGCATGCTATGCTTTTAAAATTGATAAAGGGTAAGTATACCAAGCTACAAAACCTAAAATCTAACTAATAATTCATGCTTTCAGTTTAAAAAATAATAAAAACGATCATCAATGAAGAAAGCGTAAACATTCTATTTTTAGGTGTGACATAAAAAAACAGTCATAAACCTAGCCAAATGATTGGATTCTTGCGCGGCACACATTTTCCCGCGCCTTGTGTTCACCAAAAAAGATTATAATAAAATGGCATTATTACTTGAACGGACCACATCTCATTCCGACCATAAGTTATTACCAGTTAATTGTAATGTGTGTAAAATTGATACTTTCAAGTTTCATATACACATAGTTTGGTTTATTATACACGGGGTATTTTAGAGTTATTTGATTCGAAAGATGAGAATTATATAGAGCTACTTTCACTAAGGCGCCGCTTGCGAGACAAACAAAGAAATTAGGCCAAAAGTAGATCCGACAATTCTTAATTAATAGACTTAAATAGAAACGGATAGTTCCGATTTCTAAAATTAACGATGGCTTCGTAATCATTAGTTTTATACCTCTACCCATTAGTGAAAGCGAAACTGGTCGCCATTTTTGGTAAGCGCATGAGCCGTGAGATGGCTTCAAAACAACAAACCCGGAAGCTGTGAATCGAACGGCCTACCTAATTATATGAAGTAGGGCCTACTAATAATTCAGTGACTAGGCCTATTCAGACTCAGAGTAAAGCCCTTGTTCAGATAATTCTTTTTTTAAAAAGTACTGTTAATGATTAATTCTCTAGACTACAATCTAGACTAGATCTAGATAAATTCTTATAAAACTGTAGCTTTGCTACGTGACTGCCCTTGCCCACTTTTAATGAATGAAAAATTTCCCATCCGGTTTCTGTACAACACCTGATTGGCTGAAGGGCATTCGCGTATCTACAAGAAATTATATAGTGTTTTCTTAATAAAAGGGGTTAATACACTTACGAACTTTCCCTTTATGTACGTCAACGGGTTTAGCTGGGGGACCATGGCCATATCTAACAGACGCCACAGAAATAGTACGTCTCAGTAGGCAAGAAGTTGTTCTCAACAACGATACAGACATGTTGATTGACCTAAGTGACCGAAAGCTCCGGATTTTTAAACACATCCACAAACTGCTAGACTATGCCAGATCAAGTTAATAAAATTAGCCAAAAAAAGGAAGACAAATTTAAAATTAAAAAGATTACGTTAAATGATAAAACTAGGCTGTTGCTCGTAATTTTTTAACTCCACTAATTTCGAGTAAAATTATATCACAAACAAACAGGATTTTTTTCCCTACACATTGATACCAATTTTGTGTCTCTAGCTTAATTAGGAGCTAAGATATGGCCTTTTAAAAATTTGTGGGCGTGGCTAAAACAGCTTAGACCTTCGTCATTCAAGTCTATGTTACATAAGCAAAAAAGTTGGCACCGATGGTTTTTTCATTGCATCATCACGGATTCGCATTTTTCGAAAAATTAAAAAATTATAATTTTATTGCATCATCCGGGATTCGCATTTTTTTTAAAACTAAAAAATTATAATCAAACTTAAAGCCTACGTTATACTGGACTGGATATGATTGACTGAGTAATTTAATTCCATTCATGATTCATATATTATTATTGACTTATTACTCCGTGTAAAAAAATTAATGTAGGTTTAAAATAAACTAGATCTAGTTATTGTAAATCGATTTATTAATATTTAATACTGTTACTACTATTATATAATAGAAATGCATAAGCACATATTACTTCACAAGTTCTTTAATGTAATTGTAATGAACGATATTACTTGGGTAGATGAAGTAGAGTAGACCTACACACACATCACATGGAAAATGGAAGTAGCAACTGGTTGCCTTTACGATACCTTCTCAACCCCCCCCCCCCCCTTGATATTCATTGTCTATATCAGGAGGCCATAATAAAATTATAGAGTATTAGAACACAAGAAAAAGAAAACAGCTGTCAAAGTGTGTACCAGTGTTTATTACTACTGAACTATGCATACTGACATTTCAATGTTTGCTAAAAGAAATATAAATTATTAAAATACACTAATCAGATACCACATGAATTTTAATTTTGTCTAATAAAATAGAAACATTTAGGAGAATGGCAAAGTAAAAAAAAAGATTTTTTGCAATAATTTAAAAATATGTTTATAAGAGCAAAGAAATAAATTACATAGTGACAACCTAAATTTAGCCCTTGTATAATCTACGATCAACACAGTACTGTAAAACAGTTACATAATCAAGAAATTAGGCTCTTCTCATTACGATCCCTCTTAAGAAGAAAAGTAGTATTAATTATCAAGGAATAAACATTAAAATATTGGTTTAAAGTATAATTACTAGTAGATCTAGATCTAACACATTTATTGAATGTATGCTGGAAAAAAAATAGGTGATGAAAAATTTCTTGGATCACTTTAGTCGCTTTAGTGTTAAAACAATTTTCTAAAGTATCAATTATAATTAATCTTTAGATACAATGAGCACATCTAAGGAAAAGAAGTACATTGACTACTGATTCTAGGGTTATCTAGCTGATTTCAATTACCCTGAAAAATAAGTTAAGTAATTAATTAAAATGTAATTTTTTTTTTACACTATGAACACTAAACTTAATCATAAACATTGTTAGTATTAGTTTTCAAAATAAGTTTACAATTCACAGCAATCATTTTTTCAGTAACAATTTACAAAAACACTAATGTTTAAAAAATAAAGATCATTTTTATACTAAAAATGAAAGAAGTACTCTGAAATTCTGTTTAGCTATTATTCAGAAAGAAAAACAAGATTCCTATAAAGTCAACCACCAGTGATTCTGCCCGATGACTGAAATCCTCAGCATTATCCTCATCATCTGCCCAGTAGCTTATGGTGTAAAGAGCTGACTTTTGTTTTGTTGCTGGCAGTCTTTTAATAGTCCTTCCACTGTATTGCGACACACCCTGATCACCTTGCTCCCACCAGCTGAACACCAATCAGATTTCCCATCAGATACCTCTCCAGCTGTCGCACCAAGAAAGGCTCAGTAGAAGTCAACAACGCTTCCATGACTTTAAGAAACAGAGTACATTTGATCGCCACATTGCGTTCTTGTAAATGAGCTTTATCAAAGGACCAGAAATTAACTTCCCAATCAGCCTGAGTGCTTGCAGCGCTGCATGAGAACCCCAGGTTTCTTGAGATCTGCAAGCTGTTGAATGTAGATTTTAGTTATGTCCCAGCAGCCACATCATTCTCTTTAAGATGAGCCTTGAATAAAGCTGGATCTCCATGAAAACTGTACCTGAAAAGAGAAGGGCAAATGGAATTAGAATTTAGCAGACCATTTCACAAAATATATATCTAGCACAACATATTGCAAACTATATAAAATAAATATAAACATTAGAAATAAATTCAGTCTCCATACTTACTGAATGTACTTCCACCTGAGACATGGGTTGAACATAGAAAGGGCTGTACACAAGTTCCACCAACCTATTCCCAGTCACAAGCCTGTTCTCCTCAGCCGCTTTATCTCAGCCATCAAGTTTCTGATTACATTAGCAATCCTTCTTACACCTTGTTGGTCTTGCCTATAAGCAAATAAGATGTACAAAGAAAACAAATTGACCCAAGTCTAGAATTAAATTAATATTAATAAAATTATCAAGTACTAAAATTGTCCTTAATAGGCCTAATTATGGATATATACATAGGCTTACATTAATTTAAATATATAGGCCTACTTGATGGAGAATTATACCTGCACTAGTCTAAATCTATTCTTAACCATTTAACAATGTCTCACTATTTTTACAAGATCTAGAATCTAGACTAGATCTAGTACTTGTATGACCTAATCAAACATAATGATTAAATGATTGTGTTCATCTACTAAATGTACTGAATTAAAATAAATAGGCTAATTAATGAATTGATATAGGCCTAGTCCTACTTAACACTTAATGCAGAATTAGATGAACACTTATAGGCCTATAATTATATAATTAATTAACTTAGGCCTATCTAGATTCTAGATCTATATCAAAATTAACTAGCACCTTTTATTTCTTACTAGAATCTAGATTAGTGTAGGCCCTATTAGCCTATAGATTAAATTAGATCTAGAATTAAACTAGATCTAGGCCTAAAGCTAGATTATTTTTTACTAGATCTAGATCTAGATATATTCTAAATCTAATCTGATCTAGTAATCTGGATTCGTTTTTCTAAATCCAGAATCTATTAGGCTATCTATCTTATTAATAATATCATCTAGATCTAGATCTATTCTAGGCCTATTTACTACTATACTAGAGTCTAAATTTTCTAGAGTCTAGATCTAGAAATCTAGATTTAAGTCAACTTGTGTAAAAATCTTAAAATTAAATTAATGTAAAGTCTAGATCTAGACCTAATTGTCCTAATCAACCGTAATAATTTAGTAGCCTAAATGTAATGTAGGCTACTTAAACTAAATTATTAATTATTAGTAGGCCTATAGTATTATACTAATAGTAATCACAAGTAATGCGATATTTTAATAATGTAAGAATCACAGGAAATTTGGCGCGAAATTAAGGCTCTATCGCGGTGGGCCTTCCTAGGCTTGCGGACCATTGAAATCGTAATTTTAAAATATAGGTTAATTTTAGAAGACCCAATTATTAGTCTAGTCAACATTTGGGCATGTCAATGTAAATATTAAGTACCTTATTATTTATAGATTCTTACCTTATATTTCAGCACATTGCTCCTCTGTAAGATAATAAACGAGATCCAAAAATTAAAATAGGTTTTGAATCTAAATCCTCTTGAGGTTAAAACAAAGATGCGCACTGTGTCATGCGTAGATCAGGTGTGCTGTGGTTTCGCCTTAAGCGACATGGCCTTAATTACCAATGGGCAACCGGAAACATGGAATTTAGGTTCAAGGTACAGCCATGATTACCATGGCAACAAAGGTCACGGCGCAAGCTGCGCAACTCGCTAATAAAACTGAAGAAAAATGTCTTCACATTATACAATCAGAGTTTCTTCCAGGCATGTCCGCCCCCCCCCCCCAAAAAAAAGTCTACCGCCCCCCCCCGAACGGAATAGAATTTATATAGAAAATATATACTTTTAACAGTGTCCGCCCCCCCCCCCCGGAGAAAAAAGTCTGGAAGAAACACTGTATACAATACAATGGGGAAATTTGAAAACAAAAAACAGGGTAATGACATAAAACTCTTATAGGACACAAAAATTTAAGTACTCAAACTTTAGATTTCTGCAATGAATGTGTTATTATTTAGTATGACTATCTGTTCCCATTTCTGTAATTTTTAAAACTATTAACTAACAAGGTCTAAGATTTTCTAATACATAGTTATATTTATCTGAAGTTCATCCATTAAAATATATTTTAATTTATTACAACTTATTTCAGCTCTCGATTCACCACAATCATTTGTTTAGCCTCTCTTCTTTCGGGAGCACAGAGAAGGTCTTCACTTTTGTTCTCGACTCATGTCTTACAACCATCTGCTTTTGTCTTGGGTGATTCAAGTCGAATTGAATCTAAAGTCATGTTTATAGTTCTTTCATTTTGTTTTTATTTTGCTTTTTTACCCAGAGCCTCCATGATAATTAATTAGTTTTAAAACATATTCTTAGCGGCTTTTAAAAATTGCAATGATCTTGCAAACAGAGTGTGAAAATATGAAAAGAAAGTTGTCTCTTCCCCCCCCCCCCCCCAACCCCCGGTTACTTTTAACTGCTGGGTTGAGTTGTTTTAAGGCGGATAATTGATGACACTGACTTAAATTTATTATGGAAACATGCGGAGCAAATGAATATAATCTTTTGTACTTTTTAAAAGTAAAACGTGCTTTGATTTACAAATACACAAGCTATTCAATAAAATGTTACAATAAGATTTTTTTTCTTAATCAAGCCTTATGCTTCAAAATATTATGCTATAAAAGGCTGCTAAATCTGATCACTCATTCAAGAAAAATTAAAAAGCTGGAGAAATAAATTGGGCATGCCCTAAATCTATAACAATAATTAATTATCTAATAAATAAAAATGCATCATTTTATTAATTTTTAAATCCTTCGTTTAATTTTTTTTAATTTTCAGATATTTTAGTGTGAAAGACTGATCTAGAAATCTACATTTTGGAATAACATAGAATCTAAAAATACTATTTTGAATCCATGTTTTTACTTGCTACTCGTCAACATGGCAGAAGTAGCTGAAAAGCTGCTACTCGAAGTTGCTAACAAAAATTCAATTAACTCTTTAGATTTTTCTAAGCACCTTGGTGTTAATCACCAGGCAGTAGTTGGTGCAGTTAAAAGCTTGCAATCTTTGGGAAATGTTAGTTAATTTTCTTTTCCTCCAAAAGACATTATCGAAATTAACGTAACCGTTCTGTACGAGACGACAATCGTTATCGACAATCGACAGATGACGAAATGAAAATGCCATGATGATAATGATACGATATAAAAATTATATAATACGAACCGACCCGCGGCGTATGATACGCCGCTATTTAGTTGTTTTTTCTACTTTTCAGTAATTCATAATTTGTGAATTCGACAGTATGCTGCCACTGAAAATATATTTGCTTTAAATAGGCTTGTCGGTATCGGCCGAGATCGCGGTAAAAACATGACCCGAAATCGCCCATTACTTTCTGATACCGGGCACACGAGATTTGGTTTTGCATACTAATAAGTTTTTAATTTATGGTAATTAATTAAGTTTAAAAGGTCATTTCCTAATGTTAAATGAAAAGTAGAATGGTTTTCCCATTGTTTTGATGGCTTAGCGATCTGATTGCACGCTGTCTCTGCCTTGGTCTTCCCCCTGTATGAAGGCTAGTTTCAAATACGTTGGAATCACGATTTTTTAAAAGGTTATTCTAGATGAGTGAAGATTACTGAGCAGACATATCTTATATATGTGGAAATGATATTTGTTTTTGGATATTTTGACTCTGACATTAGATATACTCGTTTAGAGGTGGTCACTGTATGTAGGTCGCGTTGCCACCATTGTTATATTTTTTCATCCCGATCTTCCGGCCTTTAAGTTTGATCAACTAACAACAGCATTCTTATGGAATGTGCAAACAAATCTCCTAATTTTTTATTTCAGAATATATTTACATACCCATCTTTAATTTTTTCAGCTCTAGTTCTAGTTTTGCAGAATGTTTTTCCTAAAATCCAATTTTGTCAGACTAGACTGACAAGAGTCAGACCTAGATCTAGGTTACCTGTCTGTTGCTATACACTAGCATTGTGCTAACTGTAATTTTAAGTATTCAAGTTCTACTTACCCTTAGATATAGTTATATGCTGAAAATCAGAATCCATACACTATTCACACATAAAAACATTGATCTGATAACTTCATTTAAATTATTACAAAATGGCTTATATGGGCTCTACTTCACCTGCCCAAAATAACAAGGCAGTTATATACACATTACAGTGTTCAAGTCATTTAGATTTCTAACTATGTAGTTCTTACATTCACTGTATTTATATAAAATATTGCTTTAGAAACATTTTCATATTTGCGCAGCAGTTTTATAACAAAATGGCTTAAAGATGGACTCTACTTCACCTGCCCAAAATAATGAGGCAATTATAATATTATATGCACATAACAGTGTTCAAGTCAATTACTTTAGTTTCAAACTTTGTAGTTCTTTCATTTGCTGTATATATATAAAATATGGCTTTCATATTTGCGCAGCACAGTTTTTTGGGGTTATGGGAGGAAGCCAACACAAAAATATAAGTTCTGTATTATTTTTATTCATTTCAACAACATTTACAAGTTCTATATATCATTCTAGCTAAACTCTGCAAATATGAACAAAATACAACTGCAATTAAAATAACTATGCTCAATTTATTCAGGTATACCATGACTTGTCACAATTGGCCAATGCAAAAGTAAGGGGATTCCACCCCTCACAAAAAAATTCGCAAAAAAAAAACTATTTGAGCTAGACAGAAAATCTTTTTTGTTTTGTTTTCATTTTGTTGAGCTCTACAAGAATATGTAATTTTTATTTTTATATGATGATTAGTGCTTTTTTACCAAAATCCCTACTTTAAAACACTAAAACCCTCCTTTCCCCCAACCTCCCCCCCCCTCCTCGTGAAAGCAGCCTCCTCTTAGTTACCTCCCCTAAGTTTAAAATCGTTTCACACTAAATTATCTGCCCCTAATAGCCGTCACTAAACCCTTCTCTGCGCTTGTAAACATTTAGCGTGAACTACAGCTCACCAGACCATTGGGGGGGGGGGGGGGGTAATAGAGATATGCCTAGAGAGGAAGAGAGGGGACTGCTAGGCGCGCTTACAGCTTGTTTTCTAGCGTCTCCAAGAAGAGAATTATAAATTATAAATATTGATCAAATGGCTAATTTATTTATTTGCTTTTGCAAACACTCATACTTAACTAACTGCTTTTCTCACTAAATAAATATTAAATTCATAATTTTTGTTTTTGCTTAAACTTTTAAAAACAATACCATTGAAATAAATAATAAATTCCTACAACTTAGTAGAGAGACTAGACTACTACATCAGAAGAGACATAAACAAAAATATTGCATGGACACCACAGCAATGTTCAGAAATCTAAATTTTCATTAGTCATTGGGCATAATGAGATGTAGCATTCAATCAGTGGGTAGTTCTTGAAAAAAAAAATAATGAATAATATATTTTCTTTATAAAAATTTATAGTATAGATCGTAAAGATCCATTGCCAGATTGGACTGATGAATTAGTAGAGTTCATGTTTCTTGACCTCGGCAACTATAGATCATAAAGAAGGAAAATTAATTTATGTACCCATGCAATGTTTTAGATAATCAAGGTTGATGATAAGCAAGATAAAAGATGGGAGTTGACAGAGGAAGGACAGTCTGTTTTACAAAAAGGTAGCCATGAAGCTCTGGTTTACAATGCTGTCCCTAAAGATGGAATTCCTCAGTCACAGCTTATGGTAATTTGATTTTTACATCTGTGTTGATCAACCAGCTTCAAATTCTAAGGTGTAGGCCTAATTTTAAAAATTAAGTTGGAAAAGTATTTTTTTCACTATTCAATTACATATGCATGTATTTTGTTTAGGCTCATTTACAAGCTAGAATTAATTTTTATGTGAGGCAAATTTTAAAAAAAAGTATATCTTAAACTTTAACTTCCTGGTTAATATTTTATTTCTGTCTAACCTTATTTGTATTGTTTAGCGGCTATAACTTATCTTTCTTAGTAATGTAAATGCTGCCATAATACCGCTTTCATTTATTAAACTGGTCTCAATTTGCTGCTTGTTCTAGTTCATTATTGTAATGTATTCTAAGAATTTTTTTTTTCTTTGTATTAAAAGGCTTCTGTACCAAATGCAAATGTTGGATTCAGTAAAGCTATGTCAGCAGGCTGGATAAAAGTTGATAAAAGTCATGAAGGAGGACCCAGAGTTTTCAGACAAGTATGTTTATTTTTTCAAGATCAGTTCCTTATTTGTAGAAATCTAATTCAACTGTTTTCTGAATTTTTTATTACCATTTTGTTTGCTAATTTGCTTCATTAGGTTGAGACAATTAAAGATGTTGTTAGAGAATGCCTAGAAAAAATTGCTAAATTAGACATAAATGATGTGACAGAAGCTCAGAAAAAGGAATACAAGAAAAGAAAATTGATCACAGAAGTGTGAGTACTTTATAGTTTGACTAAACTCTTTTCAGCCAATGCATTTTATTGTGTGATATTTTAAATATTTTAGTGGTTTAATAAGACTTTGGCATTACATCTTTTTTTTTAAAATAAAATTATACAGTTTTTTAAAAGTGTACATTATTTGATTGTATTGACTGTATTGTTCTTGTAAATTTGGTTCATAAAAATGTTAATTTAGAATGTTCAATAAAGAATTTTGAAAGCATTTCAAATGAGCTGTCCTAATTTTTCTCACAATTCTAAATATGAAATTTTAATTTAACAAATATTAGCATATTGTTATAACTAACTTTTTTAACAATTGGGAAGTCAGTGTCATATCATTAAATTTCCAAATTAACATGAGAAGTGAGAAGCCAAATTAACATGAGAAGCTTTTCTGTACAGGAAAGAAGTCAGCTACATTATAACAAAAGGGGAAAATTTCACAACCACAGTTAGCAAACCTGAAGTTGATCTAACACCTGAAATGATCTCAAGTGGGAATTGGAAAACCACGCAGTTTAAACCATACAACTTTAATGCTCTAGGCGCACCCGCTGTCACTGGACACCTGCATCCCTTGTTGAAAGTTAGAGAGCAGTATCGTCAAATATTTTTGGAGATGGGGTATGAGATTTGCATTACCTTTATATTAGTATACTCAGCTTATTACTATTATTATTATGTTTTTAACATAAAATAATAAACCAGAAATGCAGTGTTTATGTATTTTATTTATAATTAAACACATTTTTAACTGCTCAGATTTTCAGAAATGCCAACCAATAATTACATTGAATCAAGCTTTTGGAATTTCGATGCTCTTTTCCAACCTCAGCAGCACCCAGCAAGAGATGCACACGATACTTTCTTTATTTCTGGTAAGCTGCAAGTCAGTTAATAAGAACTTTTGCATTCTTTACAGTTTGAACAATATTTATCAATATTGTTTTTCTTTTCTTTATTCAAATCAGACCCAGCTACTGCAAGTGCTTTTCCTATGGATTATTTAGAGAAAGTGAAAGATGTCCACTCAAAGGGTGGGTATGGCTCTCAAGGCTATAAATATGACTGGAAATTGGAAGAAGCAGAAAAAAACATTTTGAGAACTCATACAACAGCTGTCAGTGCTAGAATGTTGTATAAACTTGCACAAGAAGTATGTTATCCTGCTTTTTTTTATCAATTGTAATACTGCCCATTTTTTCCCCAGTTAAATCATTAGCGTAGTTTTTGATTACTTCTGGGTAGAACTCAGCTAGTTCATATGATATAAATAACAGCACTGTTTATCTCTCATTCATTTTGAAATTTATTCTGCAGAAAGAGTTCAAACCAGTCAAGTACTTCTCTATAGACAGAGTCTTTCGTAATGAAAACCTTGATGCAACACATTTAGCTGAGTTCCAGCAAATAGAAGGAGTTGTAGCTGACCGAGGCCTTACACTTGGAGACCTCATGGGAACAATCAACCAATTTTTCAATAAACTTGGTAAGTGGAAGGTTATAGTCTTTTTTAATACAAGGTTAGGTTAGGTTTGCCTGTCGCCCCTTATTGGACATAGGCTGATGACAAGCTTTCCAGGCGTCTCTGTCCTGTTATAATACAAGACAACTGTCAAATATCTCAACTTTTAATGTTTTACCTTCAGGCATCACTAAGCTTCGTTTTAAGCCAGCTTACAACCCTTATACTGAGCCAAGCATGGAGATATTCAGCTACCATGAAGGTAATTTTAACATTTTTAGTTTGAACTATTAAAAGTTAAAATGAATCCATCAAGGTAAATGGTATATTTAGAAAATGTTAGTAGTTATAAAATTATGTAATAAATTTCTTAAGTGTATGGGGAATGTTTGCAAAAGCTAGTATGGTTGTTCTGCCTGTCTATAATCTAGATGTTTCTTTATAAAGGTCTCAAGAAGTGGGTGGAGATTGGCAACTCAGGTGTTTTTAGACCAGAGATGCTTTTACCCATGGGTCTTCCCAGTGATGTTTCTGTCATTGCTTGGGGCTTATCATTAGAGAGGTAAGAATCATTCTTTTTGTCAATAATTTAATCTTGTTTATTACTGTTGTTAAAAAAAATACTTAACTACACAAGGTGAAATACAAGATAGTGGTAGCAGTATGAAAGTCCCTACAAAAAAATTAAAAACCAAAGCTTTTAAAAAACAAACTTTAGAAAATTTTCTGAAGATTTGCTTTAAAAGAAATCAGTAAGTTATTGAATTTCAAAATAGCTTATTTCCTAATATTTTACTGTTATGTTAGATTTCTAATTAAAAGAAAAAGCATTTAATGTAGCCATAATTTAACTCTATTTGCAGACCAACAATGATCAAGTATGGTTATGACAATATTAGAGATCTTGTAGGACCTAAAGTTAATTTGAAGATGGTTTATGAAAATCCACTGTGTCGACTAGAGAAATAAAGCCGCTCAGAAACAAGTCTGTGATTATTATCTTTTAGTGTAAATCTTTTCAAAAAATGTATCAAATCAAAGTTTTCTTCTAAGCAGGTGAATTGGTAGTTACAGAATGGCAGTAGAAATTTATGTCCACCGATTTATGAATCAGATGCTTTTTTGTTTTTTGGTAATAATTTATTTTCACCTTGATGATTGTCATGTTCATAAAATGCTATGTTCATTGAGACAATAAATTATAATACACTTACAGTGCTTGAGTCAAACTTGTGTTTTAAGTTTTACATGTTATTTAGAATCAACAACAAAAAACAATTTTAAATTGATGTTATGTACATTAATTTTTATCAAATATTTTTATACATAGCAATAACAGCAGACAAATCATACAAACTTTCAGATATCCATCTTTCAATTTCTATTCCCATAAACTATCAGACTTTCTTCCCCATCCAAAACTTTGCTTTGGGTTTTTCCAATAAGGTACCCCCTGCTCGCTTCAACTTCCGTCTCTCTGACTGGTGCATATTCTTTTGTTCCAGGTTCTTGTTTGCTTTTTTCTCCTGCACATATTCAAAGATGAACATTACTAACCATTTACATGATATTATTAATACAATTTCCACAGACGTTTAAAATTACTTTTTATGAATAGTTAATCCACCACCACCCCCCACCAATACATAATTTGCAATGAGTATTATAATTAAAATTAAAATATTAGGATTAAAAAAAAAATTATTGTCAGAATAAATATTCTATAGATTATCATATCAACAAAAAAAAAGCAGCTAAACTTGGTAAAATAAATATTCACCTTTTTGAGTGAGAATGTCATTTCTCTGTTTCCTAACGAGCCACCAACATATGTAACAGAATCTTTATCAGAAGACTGCAATCTTTCTTCCAAAGTTTTTCTGTAAACATTAAAAAAACATAAACAGCAAAGTTCTAAAAACTGGTCCCTTTTTTTTTTTTTTTAACTACAAGAAGAATCTGACATACTTAGCCTCCTTTTTCTTGTTAATGTCACTTTTAACACCAATCTCTTCCCCATCCTTGATTTCAAACAATCTGGCTTTCTTTCTTTCCTCTTTGATGTTAGCTTTTTCCTGAGCTCTCCTCTCTCTAGTAACTTTCTGATGCTCTTTTCTAACATCCTCTGCCCAAGTGTGTTCATCTTCAGAACTGCTGCTTCCCTCTTCATCACTTGGTCTTCCCTCTGGTTCATCCTCGCCCTTCAGTAATTAGAGCTCACATATTTATACACAAAATATGTTTCAGATTAAAAACATAATACAAAAAGAGAGAAAAAAAATTCTTACCTCAACTTCCTTGAACTGTTTCGAAAGAGCATATTTCTCTTCTCTTTTCTTTCTAGCTTTGTCTAGTTTTGACATGACAGGATTTATGAGTCTAAACTCTTCAGACTCTGGGTCAATCTGGAAATCTGGATTGTTGAACATTGCAGAGAAACGATCATCCTTTAATATGCTTGTCACTGCTTTGTTCTAGAAGAAAATAAAAAATTGTAACCGTTAGCAATCTAAAATGAAATTTCTAAAAAAAATAAACAAAAATAATCTGGCCTAATTGTAAACTTTAAATTTAAAAAAAAAAGAAACATCATAAACAATAATCTAATGAATGGGGGTTTTGAAAATAAAAACTGTAATAGTAAATTCTACTTAATTAAGATAAAAAAGTTCACTTTAGTAAAATAAGAGAAACAAAAAACATCTTTTTACCACACGTTTCTTGGGATTGGATTTTTGTGCTTCATCTTCTTCCATCAATTTTTGAGCCAGGTCTCTATTAACACTTGGTAATTTCTTAAAAAAAGGAGGAAATAATACAACATTAATAAATTATAGATTAACATTTATCACAAGCTAAAATGCCCAATGGTCAAACATTTTTAAGTCACATTTTAGGGCGAAATTAGAAAAAGGGGCATAACTGAAAGTTTTATTTAAATTATTTAAACCAAAAAATAAGCGCAAAATTTCTAAATTTGTTAGTAAATGTTATAAACAACATATTTAAAAAAAAAACTTGCCTTTCTTTATTTAATGCAATTAATAAACTCTTTTGTAACTAACCTTTAATTGGACCCTGTTTGTTCTGTCTTGTTCTATCTTCTCCCTGACTTTGGTCTTTCTATATTTCTCATAAGCAAATGGATCAGCTACAGCCTTAGCCTGAAATGTTTAAAAAAGTTAATCATCCACATCTTATCAGCAAACACATCTGTTTTAAAAAATGTCTACATCTCTCAACTGAAAACTAATATTGTTAAACCTAAGAAGCTTACCTTATGGTAAAGTCTCATGTCCATGAAAAAACCATGCATGACTGATCTGAGCAGGTTGGTGCCTATGAGATGAACCAGTCCTAATTCTTCAAGCTCAGTGCGCGTGACAAACTTGTAATCATCATAAACTAGAATAGAGATTTAGAGGAAAATAAAGGAACTCATCAGGAACTAGAAAAGAGATTTAGAAAAAAAAAATACAATAATGGAAAAAGTGAGTTATTAATACAACTGTTACAAATCTGATGGCTGCAAATTATGGTAGAGCTAGTAATCAAATCATTTTTATGTCTGGAGAACTTAACCAGTATTTAGCAAGTAGTTATTACAATTAGATAACACTTGACATGCAGCATTTTTGTGTATATGTCTAATTGATCAGTGTAAGGCAGATCACAACATTACTGTAAAGAATAGTTGCAGCTGGTGATTTTACCCAATTCCCTGTTTTGATAACCACAAAACAACAGTAGAAAATGATTTACCTGTACTTTCTGACTTCTCTTCTAGTTCTTCTGTCATGCTGTCTAAGCTACTACACCACCTTGGTGCTGGACCCAAAGTCTAAATAAATTATAGAAAATTTACATTAGGAATACAACCAGCTAAATTATAAACATAACAAATGTCAAAAAGTACCAAAAACACAAATTACAAACAGCTAAATAAATTGTCATTAATGAAAAATAACATTTACTAACATTGCATTTCAAATATAAAAATGTGCACTACAAAGAGCTAAATAAAATTGAAATCTAATAATGAACCTCATAACATGAGTTGTAAATGTCAAACTGTACTACAAACAGTAATCATCAACTTACAGGTATGAAGTAGGTCAGTACTTTCGGAGCTTCATTTGCTAAAAAGATGAGTCCAGTATTAGGGACAACACAAAGCTGGTTAAGATTTACACCTGGTTCAATGGCTGTCATTGGTTTACCCTGTAATATTTAAGGTGATTTTTAAAAAAATTCAATCGATGACTAAGACTACACTAAATTCACATTATTTCAATCCTGTTTCTAACAACAAAAAGGTCAGCATTGAATAACTTTCAAAAACAACTTTATTTTTAAATGCCTTTGAGAGAAAAAACAACTTAGAAATTTAATATATTATATATAGGACCAGCTATTCAGTCAACTATTGGCAGTAGTTGATTGAATAACTAAAATGTGCTGTTCTTACATTTAGTAGTTTTTTAAAATATCCATGTGAAAAGTTTTGTCAGATTAAAAACTTCAGGCAATTAAGTTTATTTTCTATTTATAACTAAGAAGATATCTTACAGTATTTCTGTTCCACATTTTGAGTATTTTGGAGTCCATGGATAAGACTAGATCTTGAGAATCTTGAAATTCTATTGATTTTATTGGTAGTTCGTAATTGTGATCTTTGACATTGAATGGTTTCATGGCTCTCAAGTCATACAGAAGAATCTGTAACAAAATGTAAATAAATTTACTTAATATGAAAAAATTTAAGAACAGCATTCTAAACCGTTTTTAATGTATTTTTTCCTAGTTGGCTTAGCAAAATGTGCCTTAGAACTATATTTTCTTTCTTCTTCTTAATTTTAGTGTTGGAAGAAATTCCCCCAAACACAATTAAGTATTATGTGTCAACTGGTTATAGACCATATAGGCTGTTGACTCCAATTTCAGCCTGCTTTTCTTTTTGAATTTGCTTCCATAGCCTTTGTCCAATCAAGAATAAAATAAAAGGCAGCAGTTGTTTGATTTTGAAGTTGTCCCTCCTGGAAGAGTTGCAGTCACCAGCTATCAAGCATCATCTACCATAGAGGTTCAAACTCGAGACTTTTTAGCAACCATAAACTTTACCGAATTGCAAAAAAATATTGAGATATAAAAACTTAAATTTTTAGGGTTCATCAGTTCTAAATATTTTTAACATTGAATATTTACATGTCCAGTGCTGGTCCCCAATCCAACAGTTAGTCCATCTTTCCTGAATTTCATAGCCGTTATCTCTGGTACAATTTTGATGCTTCAAAAAAGGCAACATTTATTTAGTCATTCAAAAATGTTACTATCCCATAATTAATTAATGGATTTATTTATTAATCATTAAGTATACAACAAAAGCTGGTAATAGAATCGGGTAATATGGTCTCAAAAGCAGTGATCAAATATTTTTTACAAACAGCAAAAGAGGAAAAAATCTTACTCATAATCTTGTACAAAATTACTGACAGCTATGTCAAGTACGCCAGCCCTCGTTCTAGAACGAGGATCCCAACACTCTAGATGTCCTAATTTTGAACCACACCCAAACAGGTAATTCACAGGATTAAACTCACAACAATTAAGCTCTCTGTAGATAAAATAAATGTCAGCTTTATTAAAAATAAAAACTCTATAAATAATTTGTTTCTATTAAAAGATATAATAATTGCAATAACAGACAGTTAATTATAGGAATTTTAAATTAGCCTAAAGACTTAAAATTAATACAAGTAAAAACTTACGTAGCAGATGACTGCAAGGGCTTCATAAACCGCCCCTTTTCTAAATTTATTCTGTATATTTCTGAGCTATAGTAAGGAAATAGAATATTTAGAACAGAAATATACAATTAAGAAAAAGTAATGATTTAAAAAAAAAAAAAACAAGACTACATTGTTTAGTAAACAGACATACTACAAAAATAATTTAAAGTTAAACATCATATATTAGAGAATAAATTTCATAGAGAAATAATTTTAGAAGTCAGTCATCACACATTAGAGAAAAGTCAGCTTTGAAACTTGAACAAAAATATTTACATTAACCACGCAAGCAATAAGAGTAATGAAAAAATAAAGGATAAAGTATAAATAATTACCTGACACCAACAAAATACATATCACATGATGGTGGATAGTATGATAAATCTCTTCCGTACTTGGGTATTCGCATGCGTAGTAGTCTTCCAAATTGAGAGTGAAATTCCACAAACCTGTCATCTTCTAAAAAACATACCTGGAATTGAAAAAAATGAAATGGAATTGTTATAAGTAACAGCAATCACATACAATAGACTTGATTTAATCTTGAAGAAAATATATTTCACCTAGAAAACGTATAAAATATCTTGAAAGTCTAATACTTACTTTACTGTAGTCTTCAGACAAAAACTGAAAGTTGACGACATCTGAGTCAAGACCATGTTCAAACTTAAGGCACAACTCATGAACATCATAACAACGAAATCTGGGTTTGTACGAACCTGATGGAAATATATTTTGTTATCAGCATACTTTTTGTAGCATAATATTAAAATACATTTACTTTTTTAAAAATTAAGACCATAAGTAATTTGAAATATGATTCAAACATCATTATAAAAAAGCAGGTAAAACATAGTTATCTAACCTGTGGCACAAATGAACTGTTCATCTGGAGAGACCTTAACACAATTGCTAACACTTGGCATTTCAAAATCCTGGATAAGCTCCAAACGCTTTCGAACATCTAAGATAGATTGAATTAGTAATTAAAGATGATAAAACATAAACTCAGCAATAAGTTATTAAAAATGCGTAGCCTAATATAGGAACATGACCTACCATCATCTCTGTTTTGGAGCTTTCTTTTCTGACGATCTGTTAGCCACTAAAAAAAAATTAAGTTTGTTCAAGAATATTACACAATCATACATTTCAAAATTAACCTAACCCAGCCTACCAAATCAGGTGGGGATACAATCAGCGAGGCAAAAGGTCAAGTTAGTAATCAGCTGCTACCTTCTTGCATTTTACCACCTTGCATGCCATTAATCTTATTCCCGCCCTTAATAAATGTCTAATTAATACTAATAATAGTCCAAGCCAATGCACTATGAATGTAGCCAAATTTTGTAGTAAAGCTGAATTGAATTACAGTAGGGAGAGAATAGGTAGTATTGAGCCAATAGATAAGGTGTCTGAAAAAAAAATGGAATAGTTTGTAAACCTGAATTCGTTACATGAGATTACAATTTGGATAACTTTAGATACCGATGTCTGATAATAGACTCTTCCATAAAATAGGTGTGTTCGGTTGTTAGTTAGTAGTATTAATCTCTGCTAATTTTATGGTTAGAAATAATTAGGGTTAGGGACAGAGTTAGCAATGACATTAGCCAGACATGTTTTTATTTAAGTTAACTACCACTGCTGCTACCACTGAGTACCAGTAACCTAACACCCCTTTTTAAAGAAGATTCCATTATCGGACACCGGTATAAAAATTCCCCCCAAATTTTAAATAAATAGCCTAAATAATTAGGGGCCTACTAGTTTAATTAATAATTAGTATTAATTAGGCCTATTTACTAGGCCTAGGACCTATTTAAATCTATTTAATTAGGCTATTTATTAGCTAATTAATAATTAATAGGGCCTAAATATTAAATAATTAGTAATTTACTAATTAGAACTAGGGCCTAATCTACTAATTAATTAATTATATTAGGCCTAGGCTACTAAAAGTGAATTCATCATTACAAATCTGAGTACGCCTCAATAGTACTACATTATTATAAATGTTTTATTAATTATGATGACGAACTATGATGATTGATGAACTAGACTTCACGGTCTTCACATGCCAGCTCGCTGAGCTCGGCAGCTGCAACAGTCACAGACTTTCATAGAGGACTAAAAAATTATAAAATAATTAGGAGCCTAACACAACGAATTGAACATTTAGAAGTTTCGACTGCAACAAAAATACTTACTTCAGGTAGTGATTTTCCTGCACTTAAATTGTAAATTTTAACATTATTTGCATTACAGACTTGCATTTTTATTTGTTCTACTAAGCATGCTTTATTTTTGTTATAATTATAAAATATTTATAAGAGTAGCCTACCCTGCTGTTTATCTTCCTCTACTTACCGAAAAATGTCTGCGCGTGTTAAAAATATCTCTTCCTCTAAACTCGATTCGTTTACGAGAAAGTAACAAAAGAAAGAATTCTCTTCAATATTTCTTGCCAACCGACTCGACTACATCGACCCCTATTTAACTTACGAAATGGCAGAATTTGTGCAAAATAAATCATTAAAATTAAAGCCAATATTATTTCTTTATATCACAAGTATCTGTTTTAAAATTGTAAGTTCCAAATGATACGTTTAAGATTACAATTTTACATAGGCCTAGATGCCATACAATGAATACATTTTAATAGATCTGGTATGAATTACAAGTTGTAGAATACGATAGTAAACGCTACTAAAAATTGTATTAATTTACTTATTGTTTTAAAATAGTTCACCACAGTATTAGGAGTAGTCCAAAAACGACTTCACTGTCTTAGGTAGAGTGGTGTTTGGATGTCACGATGTGTGCGGAGGAGTCGGTTCAGAAAGAGTCGATGATACATTTAAAAAAAAAACACTTAAATTTAGCCCTCATTTTGCGGTAAAAAAATTGTAAATTGTAATATTTTATATTAAATTATATGTTAATATAATAAGTAGCTATTTAACAAACAAAAACTAAGAGTAATTTTGAGAGGGGTGAGTTAAGCCCAGGCGTGACTTTAATTTTGGGAGGATGGGGTCTGGCATTTTGTGAACATGTGTGATGATGTGGAGGGGGGGGGGGCAAAAAATCATTTTAAAAAGCGTCACGTTGTTTATGGATGATCCTTTACAATGCAGATGAATAACACTAAGGGGTCATCCATAAATGACGTCACGCTTTTTTTGACGATTTTTACCTCCCCCCTCCTCACAAAAAGCCAGACCCCCCCCCCCTAAAATGACGTCACACCTCAACCTACAACCCCCCTCAAA
This sequence comes from Physella acuta, assembly GCF_028476545.2. NCBI lineage: Eukaryota > Metazoa > Mollusca > Gastropoda > Physidae > Physella > Physella acuta. The sequence goes on along the minus strand of NW_026732075.1, from coordinate 114,749 downwards.
ATTGCAGTTGAATTGTTTTTAAACATCGATATTTTTCCAAAATCTTGTCTAAACTATTACAATTTATTAAAACATTTATCTAAAACGCGAAATAACGTCTACAATTCGTTTTCTAACATTGCTTTTTTATAATGCAAAAATGTGACGTCGCAACATCTGAACCCCCCCCCTCCCCCTCATCACACATCGTCACAAAATCACGGACCCCCCCCCCCTCCCCCCTACGAGTGTGATGACCCCTAAATGCCTTATCTGATCAATTAATGTTAAATTGGCTCTAGTTGAACTGTTCGTTAAGTAGACTAAACAAATAACCACGATTAAGCTTGCCGTATTGGCAAAATAATTTCTATTAATAATTTTCACCTACAAGCAACCGTCAGCCACCATCAGACCAAATAACCTAGCCCCTAACCACATTTTATAAGAAACCATTCTTCAATAAATTTAAATGTATCCTAAATTCTAGTTTCAGCGTGAACCAAATGAGGTTGAGAAAGTCTACACATTTATTAGATCAAGATCTAGCCTAGATCTAGATATAAAACTAAATGCAAGAATAGATCTAATAATTTTCAACGTAACTTTGTTTGACTATCGCTTTTTTCTTGTTTGCGTGAACTTATTTAAAAATCGATAGACAAGCTACCGAATTAAAGTCACTTTTATTTACACTTCTTCCATTTTAAACTAAAAACACTTCTTTCCAAATTCAAAATACTTTTTCAAAAATGGTTTGAGATTTTAAAAATTAATCTGGTCATCATTCCAAGCGGTTTGCGTCCATCATGGCGGAGTTATTTGGATTACATTTCTAACTTAATTTACATCAAGTGAAATGAAACAGTTAATTGGAAAATATCAGTTGAATTTATTGTAGAATACTATTTGCTAGATTTATATCTGAGTACATTGTTAAAGTATATACATTTTAACATAAAAAATGTCAGAAAAGCTTGATACGCGTGTTATTCAAGTGACAAACATAGCCCCGAGCTGCACAAACGAGCAGATGAGGACTCTCTTCAGCTATCTTGGACGTGTCAGGGAACTCAAAATGTATCCACCAGAGTAAGTAATCATTTTGAACTATTGAAAATCTTGTTTTAATTTAATAGGCCTACCCATTGCGAGAAGGGCGCAAAAACCGTCTGTGACGTATATTTTTTCTTCGCATTTTTAGATTTTACCACCACCCGATATCTATGGACGTTGGTAGGATGCAAAGCTATCTGCAAAAATTTTACTGCGACCGATTTACAGTGATTTTTTTTTTTTATGCAGACTTCAAAGACGTTTTGTTTACATTCTGATTTTTCCGTCGCTAGACATTCTGATATTCAACATAACCATCTTTTGTGTCGACTTGGTATACCACCTTGTTTGAAACCACCTGAAATACCACAGACGATAGATCAACTTATTTCTTTTGTGTAAAACTCTGAGGCCGCCACAAACAAATATTATATTGTTGCTAATAAATTTTGTTTTATTACGTAGTAGAACGAAAACCTGGTGCAGTGTTTCCTCCAGACTTTTTACTCGGGGGGGGGCACTGGTAAAAGAATATGTGTGTTTTTAACATAATGATATTACACTTACAACTAAAATTAATCAAATCTTTTACTTTTGCACTAGAAATACCGAAGGAGTTGTGGCAAGAGTGGCTTACATTGAATTTGATGACACTACTACAACTGGAGTGGCCTTACATCTTAGTGGCACAGTGTTTATTGATCGTGCTTTAATGGTTGTTCCAGTGATGGATGGTATTATTTTTTCTTTTAAATTGACATTACACTTGACATTCTGTTTTGAGTAATATTAGGCACAAGACATTCTTTGTCCCACCTTCCTTGAGCCGCCAATTTTGTTGATGAAGCCTTACAGATAGTGTCTCCATACATTTTCTCTATAGAAGAATATATATACATAAAACAAGCATGATTAAAAAATAAACATGAAAGTCCCTAAAAGGAAAGCTAGGAAGTTATTTTTAATTAGAACTAACTTGTTAAAAGCTGTGAACTTAATTGCAGAGTGGGAAGTAGGCTTTGTAATTGTGGTAATTATTTTACAGAAAATTTTGACCAAATTCTAATAGGCATATACTATATTTTAAAAATGCTTTTCAGTGAATTTTTTTTTTAAAAGGTAAAATTCCAGATGAGCACACTGCCCTTCAGTTAACACCACAAGCCGTTGCAGGAATGTTGCCTGGGCAACCAACATGGCCAGCAAATGTTGTCAGTCAGGTAGTTATATTTGCTAACCATAATTCTCTTCTCATTTTCATGTGAAAAGTCCTTAATAAAAATTAAAAAAAAAAAACCAATATATACACTCAATGAATATAATTTGAAAATGTGCCTACTTTAAAGGTAACTTAATGCATAATTTTTGTCACTTCTAGGTTACGGGAACTGGAATCAATCAAGTAATCACAACTTACGACCCTAGACTAACATCACTTGGCCTGCCACAGTATCCTCCATTACCAGCATCAACAGATGCAAGCAAAATTGAAGAAATAAGACGTACAATTTATGTTAGTGACCTGGACCCTGCGGTAGTAAATACATTTGCTTTTTCTTTTGAGAGAATGTGGAAAGAAAGTTGCTTCAGCAAACTTTTTGGCAACCATCATGTGGTTTTTAAGCTTCATCTGTTCAGGCTTGTTATTTTCTTTTTCATGAAGTTAAATATTCACTAGTATAAGTGTTTTAGTTGTACATATTGATACTTGGTGCCCACTGCAAATAGCAGGTTTGAATAGTTATGCTTATTTAAAGATTTATAAAATAAACAGAGTTTTCTGTCTATTTAATACCTTTTAATTGAAATGATGAAACAAGCACTTATAATAAATAAAATATGTGAGCAAATTCCAGAATTATAATTCTTTTATTTTAATCATTAGACTATATAAGTCTAAATTTTCAAGTTACAGTTGACTTAGGAGTCTTATTTATATAATTCCAGGTCACAGCAGAAATGTTGCTGAATTTTTTTTCTAGTGTTGGAGAAATCAAATACATTAGATTGGCCGGAGATGAACGAGCGGCTGCAAGGGGTGCATACATTGAGTTCACTGACCAGCGGTCTGTTGCCCAAGCCCTGACTTACAATAATGTAGCCTTTCAGGGACGGACTATGAGGTAGCCTTTTAAAATTTTATATTATTCAAACCCGTATTATGTCCAGATACTTTACTAATTTTCATACATTGTCATATGTTTTCACTTCTAGCAAATTTTGTTGTGTTATTGTTTTAAATTTATATTTTTCTAGTGTTGTACATTCTAAGGCCAACATTGTGAAGCCTTTAGGAGGAAGGATAACGGAGGCATCTCAAAGAGAAATAGATGAAGCCATGAAGAAAGTTAAAGAAGCTTCAAAGCTAATTTCAGCTGCAGCTAGTGAGTCAAGTAAGCCTAACTTGAAATTAGAATACTAGTACATAATTACATTAGAATAAATTGACCTGTAGATGTATTAAAATGTTTAAATTGTAATTGTTTTTCAATTCAGGTTATTTAAATTGAGCTAAAGCTGTATTTACCTGCTATTTAGGGAAAGATTCTTCAAGGTCTCCAAGCCGCAAACGGTCTAGGTCAAAATCCAAAGTGCGTAGCAGGTCACCATCACGTCGATCACGGTCACGCTCCAAGGGACGCAGGCGTCGGACAAGATCTCGTTCTCGTAGAAGATCAAGATCCCGTCACAGGTCACCAAGAAGATCAAGATCACCTGTGAGACGTCGTCGTTCGCGCTCCAGGTAAGACAAATAGATATTTATCATGTGTGGCTTTTATCTCTATAGAATTGAAACAGATTTTGACATGTAATGAATTAAAAAAACAACCCATCACTAAAATGTTTTTTTTTAAAATAAAAAGTAAAGATAATTAAATGGGAAAATGGATTATAAAATTTCATATTAAATGTGTATGGGCATGTTCTTGATTACTGTTATTTGATGCAGGGGAAGAATCGTTCCCTCTGCTCCTCCTTTGTGAGTATAATAAAATGCTTGTTATTTTTTGTTTCACCACATTATACATTTAGTTAATATTACATTTTTATCTTCTTTTATTTAAAAAAAATTGTTTTGATTCAAGCACAAAATAAGGACATTACCATTTTTGAAATTGAAATTTAGATTCTATTAATAAAAACAGCTGGTGTTTGTTCCAAGTTTTTTTTTTTTTTTTTTTTGTTTAAAAAGATAATAAATAGTCCTTGTTTTGTTAGTCAATGTGCAGGTTTCCTCTTTGGCTTTTACTGTGATAATAGTGATATGGGTGTACATTGCCTGAAACATACAAATTTTTTAAAGTAATACTATCAATTGTATTCTAACAATTCTGATAGTTTTTTTTGCATCGTTTTGATAAATTATATCAGAGACAACCTGTTTTCTAAATTATTAATAACTATGACTAATTCAATCCATAATTATCTGTTTTTGTTTTGACGATACTTTAAAAAAAAAAATTAAAATATGTGTATCCCATTTTAAAAAAAATATTTTTGCTTAAAACTAATAATTACTGATAAAAGTTATTGCATGCAATTTTTTGAAAAACTTCACAATGCTTAAGAATTATTATCATTGGCAGGTTTTAAATGCATCATCTTTTAAATTAACCTTCCTCTTCTTATGTGTATCTTTAAGTGTGCATCTGAATACAAAATTATTTTTTTCATTTATGTGTATGAAGTAAAATTTAAAATGGATTTACATTTTTAAATGCAGAAAGTATATTTATTGTATTCATCTTTTCAACAAATGAGAGAATATAAAAATCAAACTGTGTTGGTAATGAGGCTGTGCTTTGATTAATAACCAACCAGGCTGGTAAAGTGGGTAGCATACCTTACTGATAAGAATACTGCAACACTAAAGTACAATGCAATGATGAAAAAAACAATTTTACAGCTTTTTTTGCTTGGAATTATTATTTTTGCTTGTAACATGCCTGCTACAATATATATCTTCTAGCCCTTTTTAATTGTGTTGGCATGCTTAAGCACTCTTATTAAAAAAAATGCAATTTATTATTTTTCATACAAGTAATTATCAATATAAACATAACCATAATGCTTGAAGAGTGCTTAAATGTGCCATTTAATATATATTTTATATTTAATTTGTTGCTTTTTATGGCTTAAGTCTACTTTAAATTAAAACAATAAATAAAACATTTAATTTTAGATTTCTTCAAACACTTTTTAATTATTTAAAATTTGTGTCAGGCGCAGGTCGAGGTCAAGAGACAGAAGACGATCTAGGACGAGATCCCCAGTGAGACGCAGGCGATCTCGCACACGATCAAAATCAAGGTATTTTAAGTATTTTGTTTGTCAATTTTGAATATTGCAGTATTAAGCTTTCTATCTGGCAATAGCCATGTTGGTCTACATTTATCATTCAGGTCTGCTATGGTTGAATATTTGCCAATATATATTTTTTTAGGCGACGTTCTCGCACACCTCCAAGATCATACAGCAAGCGCTCACGATCGAGGTGAATAAATTGTTTTTTTATTAAGCTTGTACCTTTGGTATTTTTTATTACGATTTCAGTCATCAGAAGTTTAGTCTGTTAGAGCCTTGTCTGTAGCATATGAATTACCCAATGCATTTTTTCAAGGAGCAGAAGAAAATCAATATCTCCAGTTCGAAGAAGGAGTAGATCTAGAGATCGTAAGGAGAAGGCAAAAGAAAAGAAAAAGAGTCCTTCCCTCTCCCCGCCTCTGTTGGAAAGAAGTGGATCTGTTCCCCCTAAGAATGTGGAAACTGTCAAAGATGATTCTCCTGTAAAGGTTGAGAGCAGGTAAAACAAATACTCATTTTTTCTACAGTGGTTCTTACTTTTTATTAAATGCGTGATAGAGACCTGTAATATTTTGGTTGTGATAGTGAAAAGTTTGGGACTAGATAGATACATTAAAGATATTTAATTAAGAGTGGGTATTGCACCACGATAGAAAAGGGATGGATGTGGTGATAATTTTGCTTTACATTAGTTGCCTTTTCTAATGCTGAGTTCTTAGAGATCTATTAGTCAAAGTTCACTTGTATATTGTTATCCCTACTTTCCTGAGTTCTATCCACTGAAGTGGTATTCATCATTTGATCAGGAGAAGGGCAGATAGAAAAAATTATTAATTCACCAATGAAATATTTACACACTAAAAATAGAGCTCATTGAATTTTTTTAATAAACAATTTATTTGTTTGTTAACACCCTAAGATTCTTAAAAAATAATCATTCTTATGACCAAACTTACGAATTACATATTGAACTTGAATATCTATACAAGATCCATATTAACATTAAATTTTTGATTGATTGTCTTTACTGGAGCTCTCTAATGAAGGTGTATTTTTTGTTGTCATAATCAACTTTGTTCATGAGCTTGAATTATCTTTTCTAATTGTAATATGTAGTTCATTATCAAAAAATACTACATTCATTTTTAACACATTGTTGAATTGTGTTAAACTGTTTAAATTACAAATGTTTCTAGCAGTTTTTAGTGTATTTTTATAAGAAAGTTGATACTCCACCGAGAATAATCACATTTTGAGCTTTCTAAATCAAGTTTCAAACAAAAAAGCCATGTTGTCTCTCTATTTATTGTATCTATGACTCTAATCTGGACCTTATAAAAAACCGAGCATGTCATCCTTTTTATTTTAGTCCTCCGCCAGTGCTGCCAACAGAAAGTGCACCGAGGTAAAAACTTTAGTTTGTCCCTTGTCTCTTAGCACCTGTTCATCAGGTGTTTGCATACAGTATTCTGATGAACTGCTTCTTCTGCAGTCACATTATCATTTATGTCCATACTTCTTTTTAATCTTTTCTCTTATTCAGATGATCATCCTCCTCTAAATATTTCACCCATTAATATATATTAATTTTTTAATCTATATTTTTTATTTTATTTTTTCTATTTTTCTCTTTCTCCTTACTAATTTCTTTTTAAATAAACCATGAAAATTCTGAATAATGAAAATTTCTTCATTGACACCTACACCAAAATGTTAATTAGCAGAAATATTTTTCTCTTTAATCTGCATTGGTCTTGGTGCTTATAAATTAAGATTTAAATTTGTTCTTTATATCAGCTACTAATTAGAATCAATTATTTTTGCAGTGGAAATATACTAAAGCAAATTTATATTTAAAAAATGACTGTCTTTCTTGTTATAAACTTGATTGTTAAAATGGTTTTATAAATAAAAAATATTATATCATGTTAACTTATGCGCTCCATATTTTTACCATTATAATATCCTATCAATGTTAGTTAACTGCTACTTCTGAGTATATTGTTGTTAGTATCATTAGTATCTCAAATAAATAACTGAAATATCTGTGTGTTTCTCTCACTTGCACAGTGCTAATGCTGAAGGAGATAGTGGCAAAACTGTCACAAAAAAGAGGTAACTCTATCTTAAAGCCACTTGTCCACCTCATCTATATATAACATCTTTTTAGAAATATTTACTGTGATTTTTTTTTTATGTCTTTATTTTAGTATTGCAATAATTTTTCAGTGATCTGAAGCTTAACTCCACAGTTGTAAAGTCTTATTTAGTTACCATCATGATTTATTTAATTTTCCACCTATTACTATGTTTTACAGAATATATTTTTATTGTATTTTTTCATTTTGTATTTCTGGTTATGCTTTTTTTTTATCTTTTATTGATACATTTTGTATTTGCCTATTATTAAATTTGCAACCTGCATAAGGTTTTCCTTAAACAAAGTTAGTGTTGAATTGAAAAGTTTAAGATATTTATGTTTGGTTCACAGGTCTCCTACACCAATTAAGCCACGTCGTTCCAGCCCTGCTCCTCGTAAACGAAGCAGATCAAAGTCACCAAGGTAATTAAAATCTTTTTCCACTTGGTAAGAATTAATTGTAACAAATGCATGAATTTCTGTGTATAACATTGATTAGACAGCTTAACTCAACCTGAAAACTTGTTATTATAGTAGTCGTCGCAAGCGGAGACGTAGAACAAGGTCACCAACTCCCCGTAAACGTTCCAGAACTCGAAGTGGCTCTAGAAATAGGTCAGTTTTGCTTTGTTTTTAGCCTTTTATTTAAGAATAGTGTTGATGTACATTGCAAATGAAACCTAAGTAAGGTCATAAAATCTTAATTTCTAATTTGTAGTACTTGACCAACACATTTTGAAAAGCAGTTGGGCATCACTTAAACTTTTTTTTTGTTTCAAATTCTTATGTTCGGTATCGTTACACTTAATGATACAGGAGTACTCTTTTTAAAGCATTCTAGTAAATTATGATAGCATTAGTGTGATTTGAATAAATAAGAGATGGAACTATTTAGGAAATTTATTTTAAGTGAATATTTTTAAAAATTCTTGTGCCTGCCCAAAAAAAAAGTTTGATCCTGAAAATTGTTAATTGAGTTGTCTGATTTTATCTAAACTATTATAGGTCAAAACGTGAACGCAGCAAGAGAAGTCGCAGTAGAGAAAGGAGACATGAATCAAAGAAGAAGAGCACCAGAGAAAAGGAAGAGAAAAAGAAAGATACTACATCAACAGCAAAGGTTGCTTTTTTTTTTTTTACTGCATCTGTAAAATTCAGTAATGTTTTGATGTTTAGTTAGATTTAAAGCTTTCCCCTAAATTCTAATTATGATGGCTTTTTGTTTTCTTTAACCAGATAAAAAGAGACTATGATGAAGAGGAGAAAGGTTTTGCCAGTGGAAGTGAGAAAGAGAGGGGAGTTACTGAAGAACGCTCCCTTTCACCCCCAACATTGGAAGCTGGAGATAAAGATTCTGATCACCAGCCTGTTGATATGGACATGAGTGATTGAAGCTGTCTGGCTTATTATACCAACATTGGACTTGATATTTGAAAAAATGACTTGATAGGACTAAACTGACATTAGGCTGAATATTTAAAGGGAAGTAATTTAAAATGACTAATTTATTAGACTACCATTTTTAAAATCCTTGTAGAGTTAATTTGCTTTGAAGCTGACAGAATTACTTCTAGCCTAATACCCTATTCAATAACCTATATTCAAAATCTAGTGGTCTTATTTGATATGACTGGAATTATTGCAGTGACATTAGACTGTTGGGGGAGATGATGTAACATGACTTTATTTGAGTACACTGATTCATGGCTTGCACTAGAACTTGTGTTTAGGGATATTATGTTGTTGGAGTTTTTCTTAGCTATTTTTAAATATGAATTCAGAAATAACAAGGTTAAATGTTTGATAAAATAGTTTAACATATTTGCTCTTATCTTACGTATGAGAAATTGTATTGTTAATTTTGCTTGTAAATAACTTGATTGAATAATAAGTGTATGTGTTCATGAATTAAACTATTTTTTAATTCTTTCCATTTTTTTTTTGCATTAAATTAACGAACCTGGCCCCTGTAATACTGTTATCTTGTCAGTGCTACTTGGTAAAGTGACACAGCATTTCTCATGAACTTTTTTTCCAAAAAACATTTTTAATCAGTTCTGTGAAAAAGGCACTGTTGTATTTGTATAATTAAAAATAAATTTTTCCTTGTTCCATTTCTTTGCTGTGGAGTTCTGTCTTCAATAGCCCGTAATTGTACCATTCTAGATTTGTTGACAGTAGGCTTTTTTATTTATTTTTATTTTTTTGGAAATATTTCTGTGGAATTTAGGCATAGTTGTAAGTCACTTAAAAGTAACTCCCTCTGGGTGATCTCTTGATTGTTTGCTTGCTCAGTTATTAATTTTAATTTGTTGGAAACAAATTTGTATAATCTCTACCTGAAGTTGGAAACTCAAAAATGTCTAGAAAGGGTATAAAATGAATGTGCATTCTGTCAAAAGACCAGTGGTTTATCCTTTACACCCTGCTGGCAGATTCTGTATGTGACTGCACTTTCCCCCATAGTTTCTTCAACTTTCAAGTTATTTATTCTTATAATGTTCACAACGATGCTCCTATAGATGAGTTAATAAAGCATAAACCCACAAGTTCTAGAAAGAGTATTAATAATCTTCTGCTCATATTTTGTGACATTGCTGCATAGTGATTTTAAAATATTCTGTATAGCTGGGTCACTTAACGTTGTTACATAATCTAGTCACTAGCAAAAGTATACACTTCTTTTGGTACTAGTAGTAGCCCAAGTAAAGAGAGCACTGGGTAAGGGTCACGGAAAATTAAAATGCATTTGATCTAGTATAAAAACGGAGAATTTTTTTTAGGAGGGGGGGGGGGGGGTTACCAAGAAGCAGCCCGTATTGTACAAGGTATCAGTTCAGAAATAAAGTAACTTGACCGCTGATTGGGTAAAAAAGTAAAGTTCCCTTTTCAAACCCGACGGTCTATAGGGCAAGTGAAGTAGAGTTCACTTGTGTCTTTGACCTCGGCATATGAAGAGATTTGGTAGCAATTGGATAATTTGCACGGTCAACCCATGAGTTGTGAATATCTGCATTGAGAAAAAAAAAGGGAATCTAGACGGCATGTTCGAATTAGGCAACAGGTTAATCTCAGACGGGAAACGAGGGTTCAGACCAAATACATGCAGGCAATAACATCCTCGGATTCTGGATGCCTCTACCACGGGCCCCATCAGCGTTTGTCAAGGCACGTTAGGAGTTTCTTAAGTGCTGAAAGTCTATAGCTTCCAGTTGTTCACCCACTCAGTGGCGTAGCCAGGAATTGGTCAAGGGAGGGGTTCAAATATTTTTCCATATGTATAAAATCACACATATATATATAGGGGTGTGAGTCCATGGAAGGGGTTATACCCCCCTTGCCTACGCAACTGCACCCACTCCCTACAATGGCTGTTAAGACGAGACCACTGGTTCCAGTACAAGCCCAGCACACGTTTACCCATCGCGTCAATCCTGGCTGACGTAACCACTTCCTCCTTCAGTACTTAAAGCTTCCCCATCTCAGCTTGCTGGGTCATCCTTATATTAATTTGTAAAGTCCACAAAAAAATATATAAATAAAACCCCACATCCGCACCTGTCAAACCGCGTCCAATTCGCAGGTTAAGGAAAAATGAAAAGAATAAGCAGTGGCGTAATAGGGTGAAATAAAGCTTGGATAGGGGAAAACAAGTAATTTAAAAAAGTCTAGTGACAATTTTAGCGCAATTTCCTTACGTTATCTAAAAATAGCTCTGTCGTAGCGTAAATCAACAGCAGGGTTAGTAAAACCATTGGTTAGTTATTAAAACGTTTTTTATTATTTTTTTTTCAGTATTTTACATGTTTTATTTACAATAGAGTAACATGACTAAAAACCATTGCGCGCCTAGCTACCGAGCGTGATGTCGCAGATATTGAACGTGATGGCGCAGCTATAAAACGTGATGACGCGTGTGGTGCAGAGTTTCTTCCAGGCATCTCTTCGGGGGGGCGAAGCCCCCCCCCCCCCCCGAAAATTTTTTACCGCCCCCCCCCCCCCCCGAACGAAATGAAATGTATATAATTTATATAGAAAATATATACTTTTAACAGTGTCCGCCCCCCCGAAGATAGTTTACCGCCCCCCCCGAAGATTTCAAGTGCCCCCCCCCCCCGGAGAAAAAAGTCTGGAAGAAACACTGGTGTGGTGCGGTTGCATAAAATGCCTACTAATTCGGTCCAAATTTTAATTAATTAAAAAAAAAATTTGTGACCTAAAGAAAGGATATTTTTGAAAACTTTCTTCGGCAATATTGTTCTAAATTATAGCAGGAATCGATTGGTACATGTTTCAAGTCGCTAAGTGGTCTGGTTGCCGAGATATGGGCCAAAAACTGCATTTTTCCGAGGTTGTTTGGCTTTTCCGGGAAATCCATGAAAGAAACCCGGAATTTTTATGGCCTATGTTCATCCTCGTAACTTGCTTAACATAATTGTTTTTGTAACTAGTCATCGATATTGCTTCGTTGAGGAGGAGATACGACTTAAAGCTGCGGACACACATCCATACATTCATCCATCCATTCCCAGAAATGACGAGTTAATAAACGCAATTCTCCAGAATGGAAATTGCGCTAAAAACGACGTCACAATCTGGGGATGGGGGGGGGGGGGGGGGGGGGGAGAGAAGGGTGTGTTCGAGTTTTGTTAAGAGGAGGGAGGGGGTCAAAAAGTGTGACGACACACTTTTGCAATTTAAAAAGTCCGTTTTTTGTAAATTGTAATAGGGAATGATTAACGATCATTATATTAATAATGATTCGCAGAGTTCAGAAATGTGTTTATAAAGAAATAGATGTTTTAAAAAGCCTGTAACTCTTTTTGGGGGGGGGGGGGGTGGTAGGCTAAGGTGTGACCTTCATATTTAAGAGCGGTGTGAAGTGGGGGTCTGGCTTTTAGTGACGATTTGATTTATGACGATGGGAAAGGAGTGGTAAAAAGCATCACTTATAGGTGACCCCCATAATACCAAGTTCGGCAACTTTCAGTTACAGCACTTGGTAAGAGGTATAAACTTCAAAAAGAAAGTTTGTCCCGTTTTCTTCCACGTGAGACTTTTAAAACGTGTCTAGATTTTATATTCGTACAAACCAATTTTTAAAATCTGACCTAATTGTAATCATAATCGTGTTTTTCTTTTTTTAATTATGCTCAGATAATAAATTAAAAATATAAGGGGAAAAAAAGAAACAAAATTAATATTTTATTATTTATTTTTTTTGCAATTAAAAAAAAAATATTTTTGAATAATTTTTAAATGATAGTAAAAGTAAAGTTTCACTGGAAGCTTTGGTAAATAAATTACAAGTTTTAACATACAAGTCTCCAAAAATCCAAAAATTGTTGAAAATTATGATAATTTCTCGTTTGCTATCAAAGACTGCCTCAACGTTTTAATAACAGCAATGAGAAAAGAATTTCAAAGTTGTAGTCCCAAATATGTAAGCCTTTAAGCTATCGAATGTAATGTTTAAAAATTCAACTGCATGGTATTTTGCTTAAAATTACATTCAGTGTTTCTTCCAGGCATCTCTTCGGAACCCCCCCCCCCCCCGAAGTAAGTCTATCGCCCCCTTCCCCCCCCCCCCAAAAAAAAACGGAATGGAATTTATATTGAAACTATATGCTTTTACCAGTGTCCGCCCCCCCCCTACTAAAAATGATCCCCCCACCCCCCCCCCCCCCCCAGAAAAAAAAGTCTGGAAGAAACACTGATTACATTAGTCATTCGTCATACGTCTGACGGTGAATTACGGAACGAAGCATTATTTTGTTATGATTTAAAGAAATGACCATTGGAATTAACAATCTCGCTTTCAACAAACCTGTGCTGTTTAAATTTTGAACTGTTAAATTAGCCACGTGGCAATGTGGCAAGCTAGAAAAAAAAATTAAAATTACTTACAGCTTTGTCCCTTATCTTATCTTTTCTTTCTTTCTTTCTTTTTTTATATAAATCACGTCTTGTGCACGTGGACTAATTATATAACCGAAACTTCAAATGTATTTTAAAATCTAAACAAAAAAAAAACTATAGATTTTCTGTCTTCATATCCCAACATCCACAATTGTTTCTAATGGGTACTTTTAAAAAAAACCAAAAACGTATATATTAGTATTTAAAGTGAATAAAGTCGATTTAGACTTTCTTTTTCTTTTAAAATTTAAAACCATCTATTCAAATATAGGCCTTCCCAAATTAAAAGGTTTTTCCTTTTTCTACATAAAAAAATTTAAAATTTCCGAATTACAAAAAAAAAAAAAAAAAAAAAAAAAAAAAAAAAAAAAAAAATAACATTAATTTTTTTTTCTTGAGCAAAAAAAAAAGTGAAGTAAATTCGAAAACATGACACACTAAAGAAAATTAAACATATTTGCACTAATAAAATAAGTTAAAGATTTAAAAAAAAAAGTTGTATAGGTACCAATATCTTTGGAAACGAACCAATTACCGACACGTTACGTTTCAATAGATAAGACAGTTAAGACTTAAGATCGTGACACGAAATCAAAATAAAATTTTTGTTTTAATTTGTAGAGGCGTATTGTGTCGTTATTAAGCAATATATATATATATATATATATATATATATATATATATATATATATATATATATATATATATATATATATATATATATATATAAACATATATATATATACTAGCTGCATCCCGTGCTCCGCCACGGTAAATCTTTTTAAAATATACCAACTTTGGAGCAGAACAAAACAAACAAAAACACAACACAAAAACAAACAAAACACAACCACAACCACATCACAACCACATTACAACCACAACACAATCACAACACAACCACAACACAACCACAACCACAACACAACCAAAAAAACAACCACAACACAACCACAACACAGTGAATGACTATAAAACAGAGGCGTAGCGACCCTTTCCGGCGCCCGGGGACAAACTTTCGATTTGACCCCCCCCCCCTCAAACTTACGATTTGCACCCCCTCTCCTCAAAATTTCAATTTCCACCCCACCCCCTTAAACTTTCGATTTGCAACCCCCCCCCCCCCCCCCCGTTCAGACTTTCGATTTGCACCACTTTTGATTTGAAAATCTCCCCCCCCCCCCCGCTCAAACTTTCGATTTGCACCCTCCCACCTCCCTCAAACTTCCGATTTCCACCACCCCCCCCCCCCCCCGCACAATTTTTTCAACCCACTTTGGCGCCCCCTTAGGTCGGCAACAGGGCAAATATGTCCCCCCCCCCCCCTCTCTACGCCTCTCCTATAAAACCCCCAGCAGTATTTAAAATATCCGTGTTTTACCTACCATATTATATCACTTTATCAATTCACGCATTTTTTCCCCAGTACTTTAAATTTTAAATTTTAAAAATTTACAATAGAGTTTCATAACTAAAACCATTTCGCACCAAATGAACGTGATGACGCGTCTATAATAGTGCTTAATAGTTGATTAAAAATTATAAGTAGTAAACATTACATTCAGTGAATAAAATAAATAAAAAATAGCCTTTTATCAATCAATGCTAATTATAATATTCCAACAATAATGTACTCTTACACGTCTGCATAATTTGCATTCACATTTTGCTAATTATATTATTCCAACAATTATTCCTTCTTGCAGATTCTGCATTCACATTTTTTATTTTTAAAATACCTCCCTTCGCAAAATTACTAAACAGTTTAATTAGATTTTTCTAACCTACAGTTATTATGTTATAAAAATGTATCCACTTTTTCTAGGAATATTAACGAAAACGATATTTGACATTGATCCTTTTAATATGTTTTAGCAATGTGCGTGTATTTAATATTCTCTTTACGTTATGCAAAATTGTACAAACAGTGCAAATTATAAAATAGCTCTATGTCGTTATATAAACAGACCCTACTCTAATACTTATAATAAGACAATGCGATGCACTGCAAAGCACTGCGTGGTGCGAATGTTTACTTTTATGGTTCTAAAAGCTATAGCGATGACGGAAGGAAGGAAGGAAGGACTGACACACTACTTGCCCGCTTATATTATATACTAGCTGCATCCCGTGCTCCGCCACGGTAAATCTTTTTTAATGTACCAACTTTGGAAAAGAACAAAACAAACAAAAACAACACAAACACAAAAAACACAACCACAAACACAACACAACCACAACACAACCACAACACAACCATAACACAACCACAACACAACCACAACACAACCACAACACAACCACAACAAAACTACAACACAACCACAATACAACCACAACACAACCACAACCACAACACAACCACAACAAAACTACAACACAACCACAACACAACCACAACTTCAACACAACCACAACACAGCCACAACACAACCACAACACAACCACAACACAACCACAACCACAACTACAACACAACCACAACCACAACAAAAACACAACCACAACACAGCCACAACGCAACCACAAAACAACCACAACACAACCAAAAATCAACCACAACACAACCACAACACAACCACAACACAACCAAAAAACAACCACAACACAACCAAAAAACAACCACAACACAACCACAACACAACCAAAAAAAAACAACAACACAACCACAACATTAGAATCACCACCAAACAACACGCTTTTTTAGGCGTCCGCGCCCAAAGACAGCCTTTCCAACATTAAAAATTTAAGTCACATAAATAGATCCTACTCCATAACTTACAATAAAACAATGCGATGCAAATGAATGTACGGCAAGTGGTGTTTACTTTTATGGTTCTAAGAAAACACATTGGCAATGTAATTAGAATTACCACCGAAAAACACGCTTTTCCCAGGCGTCCGCGCCTAGAGAGAGTCTTTCCAGCATTCTCTATATTATAATTATAAAATTTCACCATCTGTTAACCCCAAAAAACAAAAACAAAAAATAGTGATTTTGAGAAATGATAGACTAATTAGAAAATAGTATAAATAATCTTAACATTTTTCTCTTTTAATTATGAACCATAACATAGACTAATCAATGCGGTAGTAATAAAAAAAAAAGATTAACTTAAATTATTGTTGAGTTAAATATATTTTCAAATTACCTCCCTTGAAAAAATTACCACAAAAAAAAGTTGAATTAATTAGTTTTTTCGACCTACTTTTATGGAAATGTATCCACTTTTTCTGGGAACCTAAATGAAAATGATATTTGACATTAATCTTTTTAATACGTTTTAGCAGTTTGCGTGTATTTAATATTTTCTTGACGTTATGCGAAAGAGTAAAAACCGTGGCAATTATAAAATAGCTCTATGCCGCTATATAAACAAACGCTACTCTATTGCTAATAATAATAAGACACTGCGGTGCACTGAAAAGCACTGCATGGTGCGAATGTTTACTTTTATGGTTCCAAAAGCTATAGCGATGACAGAAGGAAGGAAGGAAGGAAGGACTGACACACGCTCAGCCCGCTTATATTATAGATATACTAGCTGCATCCCGTGCTCCGCCACGGTAAATCTTTTTTAAATGTACCAACTTGGGAACAGAACAAAACTAAACACAACACAAACGAACGCAAAAAAAAAACAAAAAAAAAACGAAAAAACAAACACAACACTCATAACATAAACACAATTTAAATGCAATCATAAAGGCATATTGCTCACAGTCTAGCCCGTAGCGCCAAATCGCGCCCTTTCCGGTGATTTGCACCCCCCTCAAACTTTCGATTTGCACCCCTTCCCCCCGCCCTAAAACTTTCGATTTCCACCCCCCCCCCTCGCAAATTTTTTCCAACCCACTTTGGCGCCCCCTAGGGTCGGCACCCGGGGACATATGCCCACCCCCCTCGCTACGCCTCTCCTATAAAACCCGAAAGATAGAATAATAATTAGAAAACAGTATAAATAATAGTCAGTATCTATAATATATACAATATTTCACTTTATCCATTCACGCAATTTATTTCCAGCACTTTAAATTTAAAAAATTTACAATAGAGTTTCATAACTAAAACCATTGCGCACCTAATGAACGTGATGACGCGTCTATAATAGTGCTGAATAGTTGATTAAAAATTATAAGCAATAAAAAGTAGGGCCTACATTCAGTGAATAAAATAAATAAAAGATTGCCTTTTATCAATCCATGCTATTTATAATTTTCTAACAATAATTTCCTCTTACACATCCGAATAATTTGCATTCACATTTTGCTAATTATATTATTGCAACACTAATTCCTTCTATGACGAACGTATATTTGCATTTACATTTTTTATTAGCGTGAGTTTAATGTATTTTTAAATTACCTCCTTTGTCAAAATTAGAAAAGAGTTAAATTAATTTGATTTTTCTACCGTACTGTTATTATCTTATTAAAATGTATCCACTTTTTCTGGGAACCTAAACGAAAATGATATTTGACATTAATCTTTTTAATACGTTTTAGCAGTTTGCGTGTATTTAATATTTTCTTGACGTTATGCGAAAGAGTAAAAACCGTGGCAATTATAAAATAGCTCTATGCCGCTATATAAACAAACCCTACTCTAATACTTATAATAAGACACTGCGGTGCACTGAAAAGCACAGCATGGTGCGAATGTTTACTTTTATGGTTCCAAAATCTATAGCGATGACGGAAGGAAGGAAGGAAGGAAGGAAGGACTGACACACTACTTGCCCGCTTATATTATAGACTAGCTGCATCCCGTGCTCCGCCACGGTAAATCTTTTTTAAATGTACCAACTTGGGAACAGAACAAAACTAAACACAACACAAACGAACGCAAAAAAAAAAAACGAAAAAACAAACACAACACTCATAACATAAACACAATTTAAATTCAATCATAAAGGCATATTGCTCACAGTCTAGCCCGTAGCGCCAAATCGCGCCCTTTCCGGTGATTTGCACCCCTTTCCCCCTCCCCCTCCCCCCCCCCCGCCCCAAAACTTTCGATTTCCACCCCCCCCCCTCGCAAATTTTTTCCAACGCACTTTGGCGCCCCCTAGGGTCGGCACCCAGGGACATATGCCCCCCCCCCCCCTCGCTACGACTCTCCTATAAAACCCGAAAGATAGAATAATAATTAGAAAACAGTGTAAATAATAGTATTTAAAATATCCGTGTTTTACCTACAATATTTCACTTTATCCATTCACGCATTTTTTTCCAGTACTTTAAATTTTAAAAATTTACAATAGAGTTTCATAACTAAAACCATTGCGCACCTAATGAACGTGATGACGCGTCGATAATAGTGCTGAATAGTTGATTAAAAATTATAAGTAATAAACAGTAGGGCCTACATTCAGTGAATAAAATAAATAAAAGATTGCCTTTTAACAATAATTTCCTCTTACACATCCGAATAATGTGTATTCACATTTTGCTAATTATATTATTGCAACACTAATTCCTTCTATGACGAACGTATATTTGCATTCACATTTTTTTATTAGCGTGAGTTTAATGTATTTTTAAATTACCTCCTTTGTCAAAATTAGAAAAGAGTTAAATTGATTTGATTTTTCTACCCTACTGTTATTATGTTATTAAAATGTATCCACTTTTTCTGGGAACCTAAACGAAAATGATATTTGAAATTAATCTTTTTAATACGTTTTAGCAGTTTGCGTGTATTTAATATTTTCTTGACGTTATGCGAAAGAGTAAAAACCGTGGCAATTATAAAATAGCTCTATGCCGCTATATAAACAAACCCTACTCTAATACTTATAATAAGACACTGCGGTGCACTGAAAAGCACAGCATGGTGCGAATGTTTACTTTTATGGTTCCAAAATCTATAGCGATGACGGAAGGAAGGAAGGAAGGAAGGAAGGAAGGAAGGAAGGAAGGAAGGAAGGACTGACACACTACCAGCAGCGTTATATTATAGACTAGCTGCATCCCGTGCTCCGCCACGGTAAATCTTTTTTAAATGTACCAACTTGGGAACAGAACAAAACTAAACACAACACAAACGAACGCAAAAAAAAAAACCAACGAAAAAACAAACACAACACTCATAACATAAACACAATTTAAATGCAATCATAAAGGCATATTGCTCACAGTCTAGCCCGTAGCGCCAAATCGCGCCCTTTCCGGTGATTTGCACCCCCTCAAACTTTCGATTTGCACCCCTCCCCCCCCGCCCTAAAACTTTCGATTTCCACCACACCCCCCCCCCCTCGCAAATTTTTTCCAACCCACTTTGGCGCACCCGGGGACATATGCCCCCCCCCCCCTTGCTACGCCTCTCCTATAAAACCCGAAAGATAGAATAATAATTAGAAAACAGTATAAATAATAGGCAGTATTTAAAATATCCGTGTTTTACCTACAATATTTCACTTTATCCATTCACGCATTTTTTTTCCCAGTACTTTAAATTTTAAAAATTTACAATTGAGTTTCATAACTAAAACCATTGCGCACCTAATAAACGTGATGACGCGCCTATAATAGTGCTGAATAGTTGTTTAAAAATTATAAGTAATAAACAGTAGGGCCTACATTCAGTGAATAAAATAAATAAAAGATTGCCTTTTATCAATCCATGCTAATTATAATTTTCTAACAATAATTTCCTCTTACACATCCGAATAATTTGCATTCACATTTTGCTAATTATATTATTGCAACACTAATTCCTTCTATGACGAACGTATATTTGCATTCACATTTTTTATTAGCGTGAGTTTAATGTATTTTTAAATTACCTCCTTTGTCAAAATTAGAAAAGAGTTAAATTAATTTGATTTTTCTACCCTGCTGTTATTATGTTATTAAAATGTATCCACTTTTTCTGGGAGCCTAAACGAAAATGATATTTGACATTAATCTTTTTAATACGTTTTAGCAGTTTGCGTGTATTTAATATTTTCTTGACGTTATGCGAAAGAGTAAAAACCGTGGCAATTATAAAATAGCTCTATGCCGCTATATAAACAAACCCTACTCTATTACTTATAATAAGACACTGCGGTGCACTGAAAAGCACAGCATGGTGCGAATGTTTACTTTTATAGTCCCAAAATCTATAGCGATGACGGACGGAAGGAAGGAAGGAAGGACAGACACAGCCCGCTTATATTATAGACTAGCTGCATCCCGTGCTCCGCCACGGTAAATCATTTTTAAATGTACCAACTTTGGAACAGAACAAAACAAACAAAAACAACACAAACACAAAAAACACAACCACAAACACAACACAACCACAACACAACCACAACACAACCACAACACAAACACAACACAACACAACCACAACACAACCACAACACAACCACAACACAACCACAACACAAACACAACACAACACAACTACAACACAACCACAACCACAACAAAAACACAACCACAACAAAAACACAACCACAACACAGCCACAACACAACCACAACACAACCAAAAAACAACCACAATACAACCACAACACAACCACAACACAACCAAAAAAAAAAACAACACAACCACAACATTAGAATCACCACCAAACAACACGCTTTTTAGGCGTCCGCGCCCAAAGAGACCCTTTCCAACATTAAAAATTTAAGTCACATAAATAGATCCTACTCCATAACTTACAATAAAACAATGCGATGCAAATGAATGTACGGCAAGTGGTGTTTACTTTTATGGTTCTAAGAAAACACATTGGCAATGTAATTAGAATTACCACCGAAAATCACGCTTTTCCCAGGCGTCCGCGCCCAGAGAGAGTCTTTCCACCATTCTCTATATTATAATTATAAAATTTCACCATCTGTTAGCACCAAAAAACAAAAACAAAAAATAGTGATTTTGAGAAATCATAGACTAATTAGAAAATAATATAAATAATCTTAACATTTTTCTCTTTTAATTATGAACCTTAACATAGACTAATCAATGCGGTAGTAATAAAAAAAAGATTAACTTAAATTATTGTTGAGTTAAATATATTTTCAAATTACCTCCCTTGAAACAATTACCACAAAAAAAAAGTGGAATTAATTAGCTTTTTCGACCTACTTTTATGGAAATGTATCCATTTTTTCTAGGAATATAAACTAAAATGATATTTGACATTAATCTTTTTAATACGTTTTAGCAGTTTGCGTGTATTTAATATTTTCTTGACGTTATGCGAAAGAGTAAAAACCGTGGCAATTATAAAATAGCTCTATGGCGCTATATAAACAAACCCTACTCTAATACTTATAATTAGACACTGCGGTGCACTGAAAAGCACAGCGTGGTGCGCAGTTACTTTTATAGTCCCAAATATATATATATATATATATATATATATATATATGGTAAATATTAAATTAATGATAATACATAACGTTTATAGATAATTTATATCGATACACAATCTATGGTAACTATGGTCTGTTATACTCAGATGTCACAACACCGCATATTTCTGATGATCATACCTTATGTTCTTTGGTAACTCATGTTCTTTAATTACTTGTTATGTTTTTTTTTGTTCGCTCATGTTCTTTTGATCATTCATGTTCTTTGATCATTCATGTTCATTGATCACTCATGTTCTTTTGGTCACTCATGTTCTTTGATCACTCATGTTCTTTGATCACTCATGTTCTTTGGCCACTCATTAATTTCCCAGTCACTGGGTTGTATCACTAGAAAAACAATACGTCACCGCCTACGCTACCTACGAAGTCTTCACCGTTGCTCCACCTATGCCAAAGAACCTCTTCTTTTTTTTTTAAAGATAAGTACAGTAGACGTGATACGAACTGTTATATAAACCACTGTCTAGTTCATTAGCGGCATCAGAACCTAGAGCTCCATCTCGTGGACAAGCTGAGGCATTGGTTTGATTTACACAGCAAAACTTTGATTTGCGCAGCTAAACTTTGATTTGCACAGCTAAAGTTTTCCTACTCGATTGTTTGAAAAAAATACATCAGAAAGTTGTAAACGTTTCGCCCAAAATGAGATTGTTTATCTTCTTCTTCCTGTTCTTCGTTGGATTTGTGGTCGGTCAAGGTATTGTACTGTAGTTTGATTTTAACTCGTATTAAGTTTCGTGATGAAGTCTTAAAAAATATTGTTATATTATCTTTAATACTTGAAATTGTCTTTGCCAAGCCTAAATAAATACCATAAAATGTAATGACTAATGAAAAAAGGCGTTGTCATGGAAACTGTAAATTCTAATATTTGCGTGCACCTCATGTTATGGCCTGATTGAGTAAAAAACATGTTTCGATGTGGAGGTTGTCTCTGAACTTAAGACAAAGCAAGATCATGTTGCTTCGGTATTTGGTGTTTGAGTATTTGCTGTTTATTTGACAACTAGGCATGCTGCCCAGCTTCGCTTAGGCTATCGAAAACATTGAGAATTTGAATGCTTAATTAATTCGCCCGAGGGTCGGTCTACGACCTCAAGAGTTATGAAGAGGTTCCTCCGTGGACATTTTTTTCGATTTATAGCTCATATAAGGTACCGGTCAGTCGAGGTCAGTTTTGACCCCCTCATCATAGACTTTTCGGCCAACCGGCCCCCGTGTTCTGTCGCCCCAAGGCAAGATCCTGCCAAATTTGAAGCGCCTGCGGCGCCGGGAAGTGCCCTATCGGACACCCGACAATCTAGATCTAGATCTAGATTCCTAAAAGAATTTTTTTTTTTTTAAGTTTAGCCCGAGCATAATAAAAAAAAATACATTAACCAAGTTGACCTGGTGTGTCTCGAACCCGCACCACCTGCGTGGCTTAATGTACACTAACAATGTAACATCTTCGCTATTTAGGCACCTTACAAAATACGGAGAATGAAACACGTATTTTAAAATCTTAACTTACGCGAATATGCCTATTCTTTCAAATTAATTTTTTTTTCCCAAAGTAGCCAGTTCCAAACAAAGATTTTGAATAAAATAAATAAGTCTTGAAATAGTTTAGTCCTAATATAGAAATTTATTTTTGGAATTGATTTTAGAGAAGTTAGAGAAGTTAGAGTCTAAATCTAGATCTTAGCGTCTACGTCTAGACTCTAGATCTAGTTATTGCGTAGATTTAGATTTAGATTTAGTCTAGATCTAGAATCTCTAGATCTAGAATCCAAATACATAAAATAAATTTTATGAGTTTAGGCCGGAAAAATTGTATTGTATACATTTCATAGTGTACGTAGATCTAAATCAAATTTGAATGAAATAGTTCATTTCTTTTTATTCTAAACACGGCAGATGACGTCATTAGTTAATGTATAAGCAATAGTGACGTCACAGTTGTATGCGTTCTTTTTCACATATATTAATGCTTTTCCGGTTGCATAAATAATACTGTTTCTCTACATTCGAATACGCATTTAATTTTTATTTTTCTTCTTTAAATAAAATTGTGGTTATACATTTAAAACATCTAACATATTATTTCCAACAAAAGTCCGTATAAAGTTCTCCATATATCGCTGCCGTTTCAGACGTGATGTCTGGCGAAAATATTTTGCGGACAGACATTTGAGAGAGAGAGAGAGGGAGAGAAGAGCGCACATGGCGTTTTATATATTAGGATAAAACATGTATAATATAATGTACAACTAATTAGCGACTACACACAAAAATATTAACCACTTTGAGATTTTTCTTTCCTCAGATGTGAATGTACACAACCCGGACAACCATGCAGTCCACCAACCACACCCAACCCACCCCACCGAGCTCGAGACGACTGAAATTGTAAAACGCCAGGTCCATGAGCATCCAACCCATCCGCCGCATCAGGAGCACGAGACGACAGCAGCACCAACTGCCGCTCCAGTCAAGCGCCAGGAGCACACCCACCCCACCCACCCAACCCATCCACCAACCCTCATCCCCCTTAAACGCCAAGAGCACACTCACCCCACACACCCAACCCACCCACCAACCCACGTCCCAGTAACAACCCAAGCACCAACCCTAATTCCCCTTAAACGCCAAGAGCACACCCACCCCACCCACCCAACCCACCCACCAACCCACGCCCCAGCTAAACGCCAAGAGCACACCCACCCCACCCACCCAACCCACCCACCAACCCACGTCCCAGACACAACCCAAGCACCAACCCTAATTCCCCTTAAACGTCAAGAGCACCCCACCCACCCAACCCACCCACCAACCCACGCCCCAGCTAAACGCCAAGAGCACACCCACCCCACCCACCCAACCCACCCACCAACCCACGTCCCAGTAACAACCCAAGCACCAACCCTAATTCCTCTTAAACGCCAAGAGCACCCCACTCACCCAACCCACCCACCAACCCACGCCCCAGCTAAACGCCAAGAGCACACCCACCCCACACACCCAACCCACCCACCAACCCACGTCCCAGACACAACCCAAGCACCAACCCAAGCACCAACCCTAATTCCCCTTAAACGCCAAGAGCACCCCACCCACCCAACCCACCCACCAACCCACGCCCCAGCTAAACGCCAAGAGCACACCCACCCCACCCACCCAACCCACCCACCAACCCACGTCCCAGTAACAACCCAAGCACCAACCCTAATTCCTCTTAAACGCCAAGAGCACCCCACTCACCCAACCCACCCACCAACCCACGCCCCAGCTAAACGCCAAGAGCACACCCACCCCACACACCCAACCCACCCACCAACCCACGTCGTTCCAACCCAAGCACCAACCCTAATTCCTCTTAAACGCCAAGAGCACCCCACCCACCCAACCCACCCACCAACCCACGCCCCAGCTAAACGCCAAGAGCACACCCACCCCACACACCCAACCCACCCACCAACCCACGTCCCAGACACAACCCAAGCACCAACCCAAGCACCAACCCTAATTCCTCTTAAACGCCAAGAGCACCCCACCCACCCAACCCACCCACCAACCCACGCCCCAGCTAAACGCCAAGAGCACACCCACCCCACCCACCCAACCCACCCACCAACCCTCATCCCCTTAAAACGCCAAGAGCACACTCACCCCACCCACCCAACCCACCCACCAACCCACGTCCCAGACACAACCCAAGCACCAACCCAAGCACCAACCCTAATTCCTCTTAAACGCCAAGAGCACCCCACCCACCCAACCCACCCACCAACCCACGCCCCAGCTAAACGCCAAGAGCACACCCACCCCACCCACCCAACCCACCCACCAACCCACGTCGTCCCAACCCAAGCACCAACCCTAATTCCTCTTAAACGCCAAGAGCACCCCACCCACCCAACCCACCCACCAACCCACGCCCCAGCTAAACGCCAAGAGCACACCCACCCCACCCACCCAACCCACCCACCAACCCACGTCGTCCCAACCCAAGCACCAACCCTAATTCCTCTTAAACGCCAAGAGCACCCCACCCACCCAACCCACCCACCAACCCACGCCCCAGCTAAACGCCAGGGACATGAACACCCCACGCATCCAACCCACCCACCAACCCTAATTCCCTTATAAATACACCAACCTGCATGTAACCAACACAAACAACTTGTAAAATAAACACTAACATTAAGCTGCACAATTTAAAATATAGCGAATTAAAAATGTCTATGTATAAATAAATTATTTATTCACTTGAATTATTTCGTGTTTTTATTCTTTATTTGTCCATACAACTTCTATCTATACAGATACATTTCGACGCATGGACGTTCTTGATTTTACCGTCACGGAGCATCAAGCAAAATGTGTTGGAATCAACTTAAATAAATTCATAGGGTTTTTTTATTTTGAGAAATCGGAAATAGCGAAAAGTACTAATTCCGATAACCGGAAATCACTCAAAAATTCGACATAAACCACTATGTAAGAAATATCGACTACCTAACTGAAATGGTACTCAAGTTATCGGTATTTAAGATAACAGAAGTAGAGTAAAGTGCCACTTCCGGATATCGGAGGTCAAATAAAAATTAAAAGTAATCCAAGTACACGATCTTTTACTTCTGTATGAAATTTCATTTACCCAATTATACTCAAGTTATCGTGTTTCCACGGAAATAAAGTGCCACTTCCAGTTACCAGAAATAGTTGATATAAACCTGCACATAAAGTCTTATACTTGCATATAAAATTTCCTCCTCCTTACTGCAACGGTACTCAAGTTATCAGCTTTTTAAAAACCGGAAGTAAAGTTATTAACACTTCCGGAAGCCGGAAATCGCCCCAAAAGTTAACAGAAAGCAACGGTACTCAAGTTTTTCCGGCCCCGGGAAGATGTAAAACGTCGAAATTTGTCAAAATCTCCATTTTATAATTTTTGACGAATACTGTCAAAATTTCACTTTGATTTTTGTGTACGATTACAACACTTCCTCTATCTTGATCTATACTCTGTATACGAGAAAGTACAAATATACGTACCCATTGCCCATCTTTCGTTTTAAATATTAGTCTTGGTGAGCCTCAAAGCTTAAAATTTCCCATTAAAAAAGTACAAGCACTGAACTGAACCCACACGATGCGCAACATTTTCCCTTCTATTTACTCTTTGAAGCTTTCTAAACAGAGACCTATATCACACTATAATATAAATACGATGATCAAATAGGAAGTCACTCGCAAAGCTGTTTGAAAGGTAGGCGGCCTTCTGAATATATTAAAATACCTTGACCGCAGGAGGGTGTTAGTATTTCTAGCAACTATAAATAAGATGTTACAGGCAAAGTTTAAAATCCGGCATTCTTTAGAATACCTAGACAATGTGTACCATACATTGCCTGAAATAGGTTGTCAAACTATGAAATACATCAATATTTCATACATTTCCTAGTCATTCTATAGAATACCTAGTGACAAAAAGGCAGATTTTTAAATAAAATCCCAGAATACCAAAGATTGGGGATTGGTTTAAGGATTTGGTTAAGGTAAGGGTTCAGAGTTTCTTCCAGGCATCTCTTCTGCCCCCCCCCCCCCCCCCCCCCCCTGGTAGAAAGTCTACCGCTCCCCGAACGAAATGGAATTTATTTAGAAAACATATAGCCTACTTTTACCAGAGTCCTCCCCCCCCCCGGACAATGTTGACCCCCCCCCCCCCCAAATCACCCAAATCAAGTGCACCCCCGGAGAAAGAAGTCTGGAAGTAACACTGTTAGGGTTAGGTCTAGGGTTAAGGTGACGGTTAGAGAAAGGGATATGTTTGGGCGTTTGGGTTAGAGTTAGGAGTAGGGTTATGGATAGGATAGGATTAGGGTTAGGATTGGGGTTAGAGTTAGTTTTACGGTTATGGCAAAAGTTAGGGTTAGGATTAGGACAAGCGTTACGGTTAGAAAGAATAAGTGCAATTAAAAATGCCATTCTAGAATTTTCCACGCTGCAACAAATAGTAAGTGATAATAATTCTGATTTATTCGTGCTCTCATAAAGATTTCCTGTTGTTCTTTTCGTATTTTTTCTTTAATTTTTTTACTGTTATTTAAGACGTATGCATTCAGTGAAAGGTAGCACTGGTAAAAGTGCGCACAAGTAAAAGCGCAGCAGAAACTTGTACAAAATAATGTGGACTTCATGTTCGGTTAGCGCATTTTTTTCTGAATGCGAATTTGTTTTCCGGGCGTAGTTTAATGTGCGCGCAATTTATCGCGGAGCATTTTTCTTATAGAATTTATATGTGAACTTATTTTACTGTAGTGTGGAGCTGAACTAAATTACCATCCCCATCTCGCCATCAAAAAATTTCAATCAGTTGTTCCATACCTCCACATTCACGATAGACCTGGGTGTTTCTATACACGTTAATTTTCCTTAGATGTCATATTTCTTTACCCATACATTACAATCCTGTAACTTATTCTATTTCAGGCTGCGTCTGTATAACAGAGGCCAACGCCCCGGCTAGTCTAAATACCGGCAATGACTGTTTGCGTCACACTTGGCTAGTCTAAATTACGGCAACGACTGTCAGCGTCACAGTTGGCGAGTCTAAATACCGGCAATGACTGTTTGCGTCACAGTTGGCTAGTCTAAATTACGGCAACGACTGTCAGCGTCACGGTTGGCGAGTTTAAATACCGGCAATGACTGACAGCGTCACGGCCGACGATCTACTGCTCCTGCTCTGCACGGCTCTCAGCTACTCTGTCATGGTCATCGCGTGCGTGTACAAGGCGCCGCAGGTGTACGCAGTCGTCAAGTCAGGCTCATCTCTAGGCATCAGCCTACAGAGCCTGATCATGGAGTTCACCTCGTGAGTTCAGTTCATTCTCGTTGGTTAGCCGAACCTACGTATATGTATTTTATGTTTTGGTATCGTGTGCCGTTGACATACTGCATTGGAACTATTTTCATCAGAACTATATGAATAACAAGACAATATCAAATGCATATACTTCTAAAACAATAACTATAATGATCAATATGGAAAATATTTCTATGTAAAGGACGACGTGGCATAGAGGTTGAGCACTAGTCTGCTAACCCGAAAGTCTTGAGTTCGAATCCGGATTCAAGCCAGTAAAACTACCCTGAGTCCACTCAGCTATATTGGGTACCAAACTCTCGTTAGGGAAAGCAAAGGCGGCTGAGCATAGTGCTGACCACACCTCCCATTCATGTACCAAAGGCAAGAAACAGGTGAAATCTACTTCATTTGCCCGTCTGGTTTGAAAGGGAACTTATTTTTCATATTTCACTGCGTATTTCATCATTTTAAAAGGGCATTATTTATCCCCATCGTTTCAGATACACAATAGAAATGACGTACCAGTACGCCATGGACTACACTTTCATCACGTATTTTGAGATCACGGTCATGTGGGCCCAAGGTGGGTAAAGCTGATATGGCAGCCCCGCTCCCCTAGGCTGTGGCGTCACTAGGTGGGGGCGTGGGGTGCGGTTCGCATCGGTCGACACCATTTAGCGGTTGACATAACGACGAAAAATCGTAAAATTTACCGTCAAAACAATGCTTTATCCAATAAAGATAACAAAATAGTCGGGGGAGAGAGGTGACACCGAATTAAAAATGCTATTTTTTAGAGAGAGGTGGGGTGACACTCTAAGTTACCCCCACCGGGTGACACCCGACCTAGTGACGCCACGGCCCTTATGTGTGCAAAACTGCAGCATCTGACATGAAAACACCACCCCACCCCTTACAGTCAACAAATCGGTATTGAGTGAACCTAACTCTCTCTTGCAGACGTTGTCTTATTTTACGTAGTCCTCAAGAACAGACATCTCCTGGGCCCT
Source organism: Physella acuta (assembly GCF_028476545.2). Classification (NCBI taxonomy): domain Eukaryota; kingdom Metazoa; phylum Mollusca; class Gastropoda; family Physidae; genus Physella; species Physella acuta. The sequence continues at coordinate 85,106 of NW_026732075.1, read as the reverse complement.
GGACTTATACCTTACATTGTGCTGTATCCTTTAAACCAGAGGTTCCCAAACTGGGAGATGTTCCCCATCTTCGCCTTTTGGGTTAGCAATATAAACAGAAAGTGATATTTCAACGCCAAGGGTACAAAGGTACAGAATATAGTCCAAGTAAAGACATAACAGTCAGAACCCAACGGGATCCGAACCTACCATTCCACACGGCACCAAATCGCCTCGCCTCCCAAGTCAGACGTGTAACCACTTCTACAAAAATAGAGCTTTCATGACAGACCACTATCACAATGTGTGCAGGGAAGACGCAAGCTGGCTTGACCTCTGAACCCCGAAGGGTCTGACCGCTAGCCTTATAAACATAGCAAGGACTATTATTCGACCAGACAGACGACACACGTACAGGGACGACGATACAGACAAATAGTAGCTTCCTTAAATGGGATAAAATATATAAAGATTATACACAGAATTCCTAAGCGTAGTGTTAATCAGAACAGTTTTGCGTTGATAGTGTTGCACATGGTATCTTAGTGTAAACAAAATGTGTTAAAATCTCGGAGTAATAGTTCGCTTTGTTTGATATTGTCCGCTTTAAACATTGGATTCTAAAGGGGGGCAAATATAGTCAGTTATATCGTTTTGTTTAATAATTTAGCAATCGAGTTTTGAATCCTCTATTTCTTTTAGATCTTTGGTTTAAGTTCTCCAATATTATAGAATCTGTCGTAAAAAAAACGTACAAAATTAAGTATTAACTGAAATAAATAAAATCATCGTATTTCCATTAGGGTTTAAAGAATCTAATAAGAACTAGCTGTGTTCATTTTGGGACAAATGAACTCCCCGTTCGTTAAAAAGAATGGTCTATTTAACCTAAGATGGTCCAAAAAGATTTCCTTGGCTTTAAATTGAGAACCACCAAATGTGCTTTTACTGCGATTCTAAAACTGTAATGATATTTGACAGTAATACCATAATAATTAGCGGACTTCAAATTATCTGCATGATTTGGCTCACAGTTCCTTAACAGTGGTCAGATATTGTGTTGCTATGGCAGTGATGGCCAAAAGATGGTTGCCAGATTGGATCATGTACGGTTTGATAGTAAGTGGCATCAATAATGTTGTTGTGGGAAATTGGCAGTCTAAAATGTTTTTTGTGTGTATGTGTTACGTGTAGTAAGTGGCATCGAAAACGTTGTTGTGGGAAATTGGCAGTCTAAAATGTTTTTTGTGTGTATGTGTTACGTGTAGTAAGTGGCATCGATAATGTTGTTGTGGGAAATTGGCAGTCTAAAATGTTTTGTGTGTGTATGTGTTACTTGTAGCAAGCTGGTAGACGTGAATCGAAAATCTGATTATTTCCCTTGCAAGTGAACTCTTCTAAAACATTTTGTCTTGTTAGTGGTATCACTATGATGATACTATCATAGTATCAATTTCCGACCAGAATTATGGTTAGGGGTCGTCCATAAATGACGTCACACTCGTAGGGGGGAGGGGGGTCCGTAATTTTGTGACAGTGTGTGATGAGGGGGAGGGGGGGGGTCAGATGGAGAGACGTCACTTGTTTAGCATTTTAAAAAAGCAATGTTAGAAAATGAATTTTAGCCGTTATTTCGCGTTTTAGAAAACGGTTTTAATAAATAGTAATAGGAATTGATTAAAATACTCTATTTTGACAGAGTTCTGACAAGATTTTGGAAAAATATCGATGTTTTAAGAAAAAAAAATCAACAGCAATTTTTTTTGGGGGGGGGGGGGGGTTGTAGGCTGAGGTGTGACGTCATTTTAGGGGGGGGGGGGGGCTGGCTTTCTGTGACGACGTGTGATCGAGGGGAGGGGGGGGGAGGAATCGTCAAAAAAGCTTGACGTCATTTATGGATGACCCCTTAGGCTTTGGTTTGAGGAGAGATTAGGGTGAGCGTTAACATTAGCAAGTTTTTATTTCTTTCAATTTCCGTTTAAAATATTGATGCATCAGCATACATTGGTATAAAACATACCCCACAATTTCATGAATGAAATGCTTTACATAGCCTGGAGTTCAACGCAGGAAGAGTTAGCTCTGGTTTGAAAGGGTCGAATGATAGCGTCAGTAAAAGGTTTATTTTTCACAATTTTCAAATTTTTATATTGGCCTCTCTAGCGTCAGTAAAACGCTCATAAATCCCATTTCAAATGCGTACGCCAGCAAAACACATTTCATATCGTTAAAATGAGTACATATTTAGCATCAATAAAAAGCTTATATTTGACATAGTTCAAATGCGTATATATTTAGCGTCAGTAAAAAGTTTATATTTGACATAATTCAAATGCGTATATATTTAGCGTCAGTAAAAAGTTTATATTTGACATAGTTCAAATGCGTATATATTTAGCGTCAGTACAAAGTTTATATTTGACATAGTTCCAATGCGTATATATTTAGCGTCATTAAAAAGCTTATATTCACATAGTTCAAAAGTGTATATATTTAGCGTCATTAAAAAGCTTATATTCACATAGTTCGAATGCGTATATATTTAGCGTCAGTAAAAAGCTTCTATTCACATAGTTCAAATGTGTATATATTTAACGTCAGTAAAAAACCTTCTACATATATTTCAAATGTGTATATATTTAACGTCCTGTGTTTCAGCTATCGACGGTTCCAGTCATCACCGGCAGTAAGGGGGTCCAGTTGTGGAAGGTGCTGAAAACGAAAAATCCCGGCAGTCTTAGCGCGCTAACCTGGGGCCTCCTTGCTTACATGGCCGGAGGTTAAGAACTTATTTTTATGAACTGTCTTATAAAGCCCTCTGATTATTTTACCTCTTTAGCTAGGTTTCAGGGCTTAAGTTATTTTAAAGTGGTGGGATAAGGTTTTCTTTTGCTAAGGGGTTATTAGGTTTAGTCCTATAGTATTTAAAGAAAGGGGTCATCCAAAAATGACGTCACGCTTTTTTTTGACGATTTTTACCTCACCCCCTCCCCTCCGTCACACATCGTCACAAAAAGCCAGACCCCCACCCCTAAAATGACGTCACACCTCAGTCTACAACCCCCCTCAAAATTGCAGTTGAATTTTTCTTAAATCATCGATATTTTTCCAAAATCTTGTCAGAACTCTGTCATCATAGAGTACTTTAATCAATTCCTATTAATATTTATTAAAACAGTTTTCTAAAACCCGAAATAACGTCTAAAATAAGTTTTCTAACATGGCTTTTTATAATGCAAAAGTGTGACGTCGCACCATTCGAACCCCCCACCCTCCCCCTCATCACACACCGTCACAAAATTACGGACCCCCCCCCTCCCCCCTCCGAATGTGACGTCGTTTATGGACGACCCCAAACACAATAATAATTAAATAATATGTGCTTGACCATAATTTACTAGCGCAAAGCAACGACTTTCTGGCAAGTAAAAACAAAAGATGTTTAACTATAAAATTTCCCCTTTACCTGGCCACCGTGTTTCCCTTTTACAGCTCGCGTCTTGACGAACCTTCTCCTAATCAAGGACGTCCCACTCTTGCTGAACGCCGCCATCACTACAGTGCTAAACGTTGCCATCAGTTCCTCCATCCTGTTCTACAACTACAAGAAGAAAGCCAGGAGCAGGACCAGAGCTCAGTCCTCCCGAGTGTGGGATTTGTGCACCGATTTTTTACAGTACCTCCACCCATTTTACCAGAGGCCGTTTGCACCCTGTCACTGAATACAAAAAACGAACACATTTTTAAATTAGAGATCTTTCATTAATGACGTCACACGCTTAATAAGGACAGGGTAAAAATTGTGACAAGGTGTTGGGGGGGGGGGGGGGGGGGGGGGGGGGGAGGGGGGGAATATGCGTTGTTAAGAATTCGGACTAAAGAAGCCCACAAGTTCTCTATTTCTGACTGACAACAAAATGAAACAGGCTCTACTTCACCTTTAAGGTACGGAAGAGTACTTAACGTTTACTGACAAAAAAAGATGAGTAGTATCTTATTGAGTTTCTTCCTGGCATCTCTCCGTGGGGGGGGGGGGGGGGGGGGGGGAAGAGAAAGTCAACCGCATCCCCGAACAAAATGGAATTTATATAGAAAATATATACTTTTGACAGTGTCCGCCCCCGGAAAATTTTAGTGCCCCCCCCCCAACCCCGGAGAAAATAATTCTGGAAGAAACACTGATCTTATTTTCTTTCTAATTGTTATTTTTCTAAGAGGTGTGTGCGTCATTTTCAGTGTTTCTTCTTGAAATTTCCGGAGGGGGGGGGGGGGGCACTGTTAAAAGTATATATTTTCTATATAAATTCCATTTCGTTCAGGGGGGGGGGGGAGGCGGTAGGCTTACTTCGGGGGGAGGGGGTGGGGGGCTGTGCCCCCGAAGATATGCCTGGAAGAAACTCTGGTCATTTTCTTTTTGCGATTGACTTTGACCAGTAGTGTTATTTTGAGTGCTTCTCACGCCAGGCAAAATCTTGTCAATTTCTGCCAGCACTCGTGAGTTTCTACATCTCTCCTGTAGACAGATATCATAGCTTGTGTTTGGAAATGTATTTCTAAATTATTTGTATGCGTATATTAGGGTACTGGAACATCATTGCCTTCAACTTCAATGTTTCTTAGCCCCATATCCTGATGTATACACCAGCGCTAAAGATTCTGAGTTTTGTATAATTTGGCAGGCCTTCTGATGTTTGAATAATAAAGGCAAAACGTTACGTCTGTGGGGGTGGGTGGTTTTAATGTCATTTTTTTAAAACTGGGAACGAGTCTAGCTGAACAGTGACGTTGCGAGGTCGGGTGTCACTCGGTGCGGCACTTAATGGTGTCACCCCCCAGAGGCGTAGCGACCCTTCCCAAGGACAAACTTTCAATTTTCGATTTGCACCCCCCCCCCTCAAACGTTCGATCGATTTGCACCCCCATCAAACTTTCGATTTGCACCTCTTAAAACACCATTTAACACTCGAATTAATCACTAAAAAGTGAAATTATCATTTTTCTCTATATATTTTGCTATTTTTTGCCTTGGTGTCACCCCCTTAAATGGTGTCACCCGGTGCGGTCCGCACCCCCGCCCCCCCCCCCCCCTCGCTACGCCTCTGTAGCTGAATATGTAAAGTGTTTAAAACATTAGGGGTGTAAATCCGTTTAAGTTAGGCGATTTCAATGATGGACGAACTCCTACACCATCATAATCCAAGACGTCGAATTTATTTTATTAGGTTTTAAAAAAAAATAAGCATTCAGTTTAAATGCATATTAATAATAAAACGAGTTAATGTCGACGCCCACCATAATCTCTATCTAAGCCAAGCTACAAGCAAGAGAGGGTTATAATTTAACCAGTTGGACAACAGAGCTCTGAATAGTTTGTTAACTGCCCCCCCCCCTCCTCCAGTGGTTATGGTCATCAAACACACACTCTAACAAGCTGTTAAACAAATAAACAAGTTATGAACAAAACATCACATTATGAGTTTATTTGTATTTGCCTGACATGCAAGTAAAAAAAAAGTTCCAACAAAACAGTGATTTTTTACATAAAATCTATAGGCCCCGGTATTATTTGAGGGTTTGTTTTTAGCCACTCTTGCATAATCTTTCTGTTTTATCACAAATAATATTAGTATGGTTATTATAATAAAGTACACACAAAGAACTTGAAAAAAAAAACCCGTATGTTTCTATCAAAGGTCTTCATTATACTATTGACAATAGAAACACAAGCTAGAAAACATTGACTTATTGCCATTGAGTAAAACAAGTTAGCAATACAAATATTTAGGCTTTATACACTTTAAATAAAAATAATGTAAGGTGAATATTTAAACATGTATGTCTTATGCTGATGTTTTTTCCACACCATTCAACCAAACATTCATCATTGTACATTGATCTATCAACCTAACAAAGAGCTCATAGTTTGACTTAGTCAAAATAAATGAAAAAACAACACAACCCACACATACATATATGTCTAAATCACAAGAAATAAAATTTCTTTAAGATGGTTCTATACAAATATTATTTCTAATATTTGGTTCAGTAACAAACACATTTTTTTTTTCAAAATTCTAGTGTAGTAGGCCTGGAAATAGTTCAAATAAATAGTTCAATACAAATATCATTTTCAATCTAGTTCAGTATAAATATAATATTTTAATATCTAGTGTAGGATGATACAACGTAGTCTAAAAGGAAAGCAGAGAGAAACTATCATATTATAAAAGAAATTACAGTAATACTAAAGAGGAAATTTGAACGCCACTTAAAATAAAACTAATAGCAGAAGTAAAAATTTAAAAGAGCAATAACACTATATGACATATCTAAATAGCTAATTGTAAACCCAAACTTAATACTATAAACGTAAATATATTATCTATTTAGTGTAAAGTTCTAGTAAAATGTAATGCTACTCTCCCTACAAACAATTATCTAGAGAAAAACATGAAAAATATCTATGCAGGAAATTAGTGTAAATAATATGCATATAAACAATAAACATAATAAATAATAGAAAATCACCAAATTGTCATTGATTTATTATATTGTAAGGGGGGCGTCAAATTTAAAATGAAACATGTCATGGGCTGGATGACAATTTTTAAAAACAAACATTTTGATAAGTTTGTACAAATTAGACAAAATGTTTACCAAAGAATATTCAGTGGGGTTTTCTATATAAGAACCATCATTGACATTATATAACATTTATTAAAGTAAAATTAGTATGTACATACTTGCTGATGATAAGTTTGATTAGAATGATTAAATACAATGCTTAAAGTGAAAAGTTTTGACAAAACAGAGAAGTTAAAGAAGTAAGTAAAGTACTTTTAGAAAAGTGAAAATAAAAGTGTCAGATGAAGTAGAGTTTGTGTTTTTATTTTGTTAAAAGAATTGTGTTGTTAGCAAATTGGCCAGTTGACTCTGTGTTCCTTAACTCATGCTTGGTCCCTATCAAAGCTAGGTGGACTAATGGACAGCCTAGACCCTCCAACCCCTGTGTTCAAACTCCAGACTATAAGGTCATCACTCTAGTGCTCTATCACTCGGCCACATCATCCATATCACCATCAAACACCCCGTTTATTTGACCTGCTTGATGTACTTCACACCATGACTATACCTCACATAACCGTCAGGATATTTCTTCAGCGGGGCATGTCTTGTAACTTGTGTGTTAACTGTTCTCTCAGGGCAGTACGACTGTGTGTGGGCATATGCCCCGGTGGCACCACATATTGGGCACTTGTACGCTCGTAGAGTGGGACAGATGACTTTTCCCTTGCCATCCTTGAGCGAATGAGATTTGTAGAATTCGTAAGTTTCGCCATTACTTTTACAAAAGCTGCAGTAGTGAGCTGAGTCCTGGTCTGCCTGGCTCATGCTGAGGTGCCTGTGTGAGTTGTTCAACTTCTGCATTGAAAGACAAGAAAAGGATTATATCTACTTAGTACATACTAAACCGATACAGTATATTTATGAATTTCAAGTATTTTCATAAACACGATGACATTGATAATACATACTGCTGTAAACATTTATATTTAAAAAAACTGTTATTATTTTTCTAATATTTATAATGTTCTGTCTTAAAATTGTATAATTACTGGATATATCAAATCACATTTATCACAGTGTAAAAAATTTTAGTTACCTGCCCTTAAATGTTTTTTTAAAAAAAAATGGTGACACATTACTGTAACATCTCACCAGTGAGACACAGTGAACTACAAATTCTTACTGGCATTTAGGCAATTAGATTAAAACACACAACTTAAGTTAGTACCCTTTAGAAACTTATTGTCAATGGTGCAGGTGAAGTAGAGTTCACCTGTTTCAGTGACCATGGCACATAAAGAGATGGTGGGTCAGCCCTATGCCCAGCCACCTTTACTTTCTGAAACCTGAGTCAGCTAGATGGGCCCAGGGATGTCATATAGACTCAACCACTGAGATATGAACTCGAGACCTTTGGGATAGCTGTAAAGTGCTCTACCATTCGACCACACCGTCCCACTAAAGTTAGTGCCTCACCTCATCAATAGGTTTACCAGCTCTGCGATTCAGTTTAAAGTGCCTGTAGTCTGCTTCAGCTGATGACTGGACTTTGGCTGGTGCTTCTACCTTCAAATTGTGGGCTGAGTTTAGCTGAGGTTGACCTGTAGAGACCAGCAAATATTTTCATTGTTTTTTATTTAAGTGAGGCTTAACATGAGACATGTTTCTTCAAGCAGTAACATAAAATGTGACTGAACAATAAACAACCATGTTTGGACCTGAATAGATAAGATCACAGTTTCTTTCAGGCATCTCTTCAGGGGTGCACCACCCTGTCGAAGCATGTCTATTGTACCCCGATTGAAATAGAATTTATGTATAAAATGTATACTTTTATCATTGTCTGCCCCGCCACAGGAAAATTTAGTCAGCCTCCCCCTCCCCCCAAAGAACACTGGATGCAGATAGAGTTTGTTTTATTATGACTTTGAGATATAAGACGCAGTATGATAGATGCCTTGTTTTCTAGGACTTAAGTCAGATACACATTAGAGCTGAAAAGATGGCTCAGAAATGTCCTGTGTGCTAGACACATCATCAGACTCAGGTCTCTAATGTTAGCAATCATGCGTTGTACCACACTATACTCAATGGTGATTTGAAATTAATCTACCACACTATACTCATTGGTGATTTGAAATTAATCTACCACACTATACTCAATGGTGATTTGAAATTAATCTACCACACTATACTCAATGGTGATTTGAAATTAATCTACCACACTATACTCAATGGTGATTTGAAATTAATCTACCACACTATACTCATTGGTGATTTGAAATTAATCTACCACACTATACTCAATGGTGATTTGAAATTAATCTACCACACTATACTCAATGGTGATTTGAAATTAATCTACCACACTATACTCAATTGTGATTTGAAATTAATCTACCACACTATACTCATTGGTGATTTGAAATTAATCTACCACACTATACTCAATGGTGATTTGAAATTAATCTAAACAATTTAAATACAAAACAAAAATATACAAGAGATCAGATGTAAATAACAATCAACCAATGACACAATAAAAACTTAGACAGTTAAAGAGAATTCGTTTTATACAATGAAACAGTATAAAAATAAAATATTTTAAGCCTACAGTTGAATATTATACAAATACATTTAAGTAAGTTGAGAAGTTATAAAGTAATATAAAGAGTCATAAAGAGACAATCATAATCCAGATATCACTTACTTTCCATTGTTTTCAACAAGTCATCAAATTCTTCAATAAACTTAAACACACCATCTAGAAAAAAAAAAAAGGAAAAACAGTTTTTAAGAATACACTACTCTAGTACAGTAGTTTTAAGCACATATTTTACATCAGAATTATTCAGTCCCTTTGTTTGGACTCAGTATAATAGTTTGTTTAATTTACTGCTAAGTAAAATGGCTATTTTGTTTTACATTTTTTTTTAATATACACGTCAATGTGATATTAATTTTAGAAACTAAAGCAGGAAGTAAATGATAAATCATACCATTTAGACATGATAGTACATAGGACAGATACAGTAAATTTGAGCTGATGTGGCATTTAGAACTGGAATCAGAGTTTCTTCCAGGCATCTCTTTTTTACCGCCCCCCCCCCCCCCCCCCCGAATGGAATGAAATTTATATAATTTATATATAATTTATATAGAAAATATATACTTTTAACAGTGTCCGCCCCCCCCAACCCCCGTAGAAAATTTACCGCCCCCCCCCCCAGAGAAAAAAGTCTGGAAGAAACACTGACTGGAATTTCAGCCCTGTACAATACAAATGACTATGCCAGGTATTCACCTTTCTTCAGACTATTAGACTATAAGTTGGAAGTCAACATCTGTTTTGAATCCAAATTGTGGCAAGAGCTGCTTAGTCCCAGATTGTACTCAGAGCTACATAGACCCAGACTGTACTCACTATAGAGCTACATAGACCCAGACTGTACTCACTATAGAGCTACATAGACCCAGATTGTACTCACTATAGAGCTACCTAGTCAGAGAATATACTCACACAGACCCAAAGTGTACTCCCTATAGAGCTACATAGACACAGATTGTACTCACTATAGAGCTACATAGACACAGATTGTACTCACTATAGAGCTACATAGACACAGATTGTACTCACTATAGAGCTACATAGACACAGATTGTACTCACTATAGAGCTACATAGACACAGATTGTACTCACTATAGAGCTACATAGACACAGATTGTACTCACTATAGAGCTACATAGACACAGATTGTACTCACTATAGAGCTACATAGACACAGATTGTACTCACTATAGAGCTACATAGACACAGATTGTACTCACTATAGAGCTACATAGACACAGATTGTACTCACTATAGAGCTACCTAGTCAGAGAATATACTCACACAGACCCAAAGTGTACTCACTATTTTGGTTCTCACGTTGAAGATCTCCCCACTGGTTCATGAGTTGCTGCCACAGAGTGCTGTTGGCCACATCAAGGTCTGAGACAGGTAGGGCAGGCACATATGGAGCACTTCCACCCGGAACAAAAGTTGTGCAACTTTCCAGGATTGTGTGTTGTTGCGTCACATTCGGAACACTTATCCCTGAAATTAACATAGTGCATTTAAAAAAAAAAAAGATTTTATGTTGTGTCATCTCCAGTGCACTCACCTTAAATTAAACTTTAATTTCAGGTAAAAGGTACTTGAGTGACAGCTTTTCAAGTCTGTGAATTGTTTCCTGGTCACTGTCTTTATATTGTACAGTGGAATGAAGCATTTAAAAAGAAATATTGAAGATATACAAACTTGTAGAAAATAGCACTTACTAAAAGAAATGTAGAAAATATTTCTTTATTTGCCTTGCATTTTATACCATAGATACAAAAAATAATTGAAAAACAATCTAATCAAGTTTTTCTCAATCATGTTGTAGATGTGGTAAGCAAATTATTTTCATATACATTTTATAATTTTGTGTTGTTTTATATTAATATATAATCTATTAATATATTATATAAGTGTTAGAAGCAGTGAATATAAGCAATTTTCCAGTTTAAAAAAATCTCTCAAGTCAGTAAAGCACTAGATCTACATTTATTTATGGACATCACGTAAAGTTATACCATATTTAATTATGTACTAGATCTAGTTGAAATGGCTACTTGAAATCAGAAATGTTAATAATATATTACTGGAGTGTAGGTAGGTTGGGTGGAGTTAAGGCTGTTGCTTGTTCCATAGCTTTAGAAAGTACTCACCTGTAATTGCACGTCCATGTGTTACATCATTAGCTTGTCCAGTGACCAACGTCACTTTCTGGTTGTTGCTCTTGTTGTTGTTGGTGGTGGTGATGTTGTGACGCACGAGATTTCTCTCTAGGATCAGCTGGGTCGGTTCTGGATGGCAGCTGTTATATTTACCCATCTTAGAGCTGGGAGACAGTTTGATTAACCTGGAGGTTCTGCTCAGTGTAAAAATTACTTAGGTCAAGTTTTAGGTCTACAGGGTGATGACTGTCATATGTCTACACACTGTGTCTCAGTCTATGTCTGCGCAATGCGAATATCTTAGTATTTGTCTTTACACTGTTAGTGCGTTTGTATCCAAAGTGAATGTCTTAGTTAATATAATATTATAGAAATCTATATCTACACTATCCAATACTGTGTCTGAGTTTATTTTCAATGTGAATGTCTTTGTCTGTGTCTCTAAACTGTGAGTATCTCAGTCTATGTCCAATGTGAATGTCTTAGTATATATGTATATACTATATACCTACTATGTTGTGTGCCTAGATCCAAGCAGTCTATTTCCTGGTCTATACCTCAAAACTACGCAGTGTGAATGTTTTAGTTTATATCTTTAAACCGTGATTGTCTCAGTCTATGTCTTCTCATTAAATGTCTCAACAACTGTAAGCTTTCAAAGTATCGATATCTAAACCTAACCGGGCAGTTAGCCAAGTCTATGCCTAGAAAATGTGTCGAGTCTTGTGTCGTGTACGACGGACCAGCGTCTGATAGATCTGGACACGGAAACCCAAGGTCGAACCTCTGAGAGTGATGACGCCACGTGACCCGACTCACGGGGTCAGTTGACCCTTTGATCCAGCATCCCCCCTCCTCTCCCCGTCTAGGGGGAAGGCCTACGCGGGGCTAAAATGGGATAACTGCTGTAGATACAGTCCTTTGGTCTTTAGGGTAGTAAGGTGTAAGCGGTGAGGTTTTACAAACGATGTCATGTGACTAGACAAACCAATGAAATTAAAGAAAGACGTTGTGAAGTGAAAGTGGTGGGAGTAGTTTGTGGTGTAGCATGTCCAAAAGGATTTGTGGACGGCAGGGTGGGGGGGGGGGGGGCGGTCATGTTATCATAAAGAGGCAGTGTATTGTTTAAACGGTATTTTTTATTGGTATTTCTATTTTAAAAAAAGCTGCTTTAACGACTTATAGTGTTAGACAACTCTTGATGTATTTATTGTGGAAACTTGTCTCCCCTTGTTGTGGTCTACACATTAACAGTAGGACTGCAGGTTACCGTTCTTGGATTTTCAACCAACTAACAAAAATAAATACACACACACACGCACACGCACACACACACACACACACACACACACACACACACACACACACACACACACACATATATATATATACATATATATATATATATATATCAGTGGCGTAGCGGTCGGGTGTCACCCGGTGCGGCACTTAATGGTGTCACCCCCAGAGGTTTAGCGACCCTTCCCGGGGACAAACTTTCAATTTTCGATTTGCACCCCCCCCCCCCCTCAAACTTTAGATTTGCCCCCCACCCCCTCCCTCAAATTTTCGATTCGCACCTCTTAAAAGACTATTTAACACTCGAATTCATCACTTAATTAAGTGGAATTATCATTTTTCTCTATATATTTTGCTATTTTTTGCCTTGGTGTCACCCCCCTAAATGGTGTCACCCGGTGCGGTCCGCACCCCCCCTCGCCTCTGATATATATATATATATATATATATATATATATATATATATATATATATATATATATATATATATATATATATATATATATATATATATATATATATATATATATATATATATATATATTGATTTGGTATTTTAAACGGCCATTTCAAAATTACTTCCCATATTATTTTTCTTAGCAATCAACGGGAGACAGCTTAAAGACACAACAACCAACTAATAGATAAATAAACCAGTTAAAATTTAAAAAAAGTGTAGATTCAGTCGATAGATGATCAATTGACATTAATTATTTTATTATAAGGTGAATAAACAAACTATGTTGAAATTGAACATCGAATAAATGTTTTGGATCCTTTAAAAAAACAAAGAGCTTGTACTTATTTCATGTAGAGTTCAAAGATATGTAAATAAAACAGTGTAAACCACATTTCTTCTTCGTCGCTTGATCAAGGCTAAATCACTGTTTTTTATCCAGCTAATCTGTGTTTTCTCCTAATATGGCGTCCGTCTGTTGATTATTTATGAAAAGAGCTCTTTCAATATAATTATAGTATAGAACTAGATCTAATAGCTTTATAGTTTCTAGATCTAATTTTAAAGATTAAACAATACAATCTTTTAAAAATTTAAGTAAAGCACCTGACTTATCAAGATGACAACAGCTGCTAGACCAACATGGGACACAGCCAAAGGAGGTCGTGGTAAAGGAGAGGGTGATCTTAGTGTTCTCTCAAAACAATATTCAAGTAGAGATCTTCCATCCCATACAAAATCAAAATACAGACAAGAAGGTCAAGGCACACAAGAAGAACTTAAAAATCGTGACTTTCGTCGTGAATTAGAGGAAAGAGAAAGGTCTTCAAGAGAGAAACGGGATAGAGGAAGAGATTCTGGTAGCAGCAGCAGTAAGAGACCAAGAATAGAACAGATACCAGCAGCTAACCTTGATGCAGATGATCCTGTTGATGATGATGAAGATGAGGAGGATTCTGATGATGAAGATGACACAGCTGAATTATTAGCAGAGCTACAAAGAATAAAGAAAGAGAGAATAGAAGAAAAAGCAAAAATGGAAGCTGAAAGAAAGGCAGAAGAAGAAAGGATTCGAACTGAAAATATCCTCATGGGTAACCCATTAATGCAGCCAGAAAAACAATCAGCCACAGACTTTAAAGTTAAAAGGAGATGGGATGAAGATGTTGTGTTCAAGAATTGTGCCAAAGGTGATGAGACAAGAACTTCAAGAGGTTTTATAAATGACACATAACGTTCAGAATTTCATAAAAAGTTTATGGAGAAATATGTTAAGTAGCTTTTATATTTAGGCAATCAATATTTAGCTTGAGGTGATTAAAAAAAAATATTAAATACATTGTCAATTTAAAAAAAAAAATCTGTATCTGATGTGCACCTATCTGCTTTAAAATATAGAAGATAAGATTAATCTGATGCTGTTCAATTTTGACATAATCAAGTGAATGAGAAATAGAATGTGTCTTCTAACTCACTTGAAAAGAATAGAGAAATGATTTTTTTACGTAAGTCATGTATATATGAAGACGGGGGGAGTGGTTATCTATAGTCATCAGGTGTCTGCCGGTTGTGTGATGCGAATATTGACTTTGTTTATACTCGATATATATATATATATATATATATATATATATATATATATATATATATATATATATATATATATATATATATATATATATATATATATACTCCTCACCAAACTTTCATTTAATTATGGCAGGTCGTCAGTTGTAAACAAGAGGGGTCAAATGTTCATCTGTACATAGCCTTGCCGTATTTAGCCTTCAACTCCCCCCCCCACCCTCCCCTTATTGCGCTACTGGATACCAGATTCACCCATCGGTCAGTGCTGGGTCAACGTCTTACGTCTCTCTTCAAACGGGCTAACCGACAACCAACCACCCACCCACCATACCCCCATACACAAGGATTAATTTTAAACGTTTCAGCCTTTTAAAGGGGGGGGGGGGAGGGGGGAGAATTACAATTAAAGGGAGGTTACAATAAAATCATAATTAGATTTTTATGTTTCGTTATCGTAACAGACATCTCACAAACGCACTAAACGTTTTTTTTTAACAAAAAAGAACCTAAGATAATATGAATTTTATACGTTTTGTATGTTAAGTAAGGTATTAATATCCCTTACCCGTGATCCGAACTCAAGATGTTCGGAATAGCAGCCATGCTATCTACCGGTCGGCCATGCCGCCACACAACGAATGTGAACTATGTTCGCTTAAAACAATTATGATAGGAGCTACTGTATGGAGTTATTTTTTTTTAGAGAAATCTATAAACTGTATGTCTAAATTTTAATACTTACCCGCATTAAAAAAAAAAACAACTGATGGTAGCTTAGATCTAACTATTACTAGTTTCTTGTTGTAGATCTAGACATTAGAACAGTGAACTAGACTCCCAGGTAGAACAGTGAACTAGACTCCCAGGTAGAAAAGTGAACTAGACTCCCAGGTAGAACAGTGAACTAGACTCCCAGGTAGAACAGTGAACTAGCACCCCCTCAAGGTAGAACAGTGAACTAGCCCCCCCCCCCAGGTAGAACAGTGAACTAGACCCCCAGGTAGAAAAGTGAACTAGCCCCCCCCCCCCCCCCCCAAGGTAGAACAGTGAACTAGACCCCCAGGTAGAACAGTGAACTAGGCCGTCTCAGGTAGAACAGTGAACTAGCCCCTTCCCAGGTAGAACAGTGAACTACCCCCCCCCTCAGGTTGAACAGTGAACTAGCCCCCCCCCACTAGGTAGAACAGTGAACTAGCCCCTTCCCAGGTAGAACAGTGAACTACCCCCCTCCACCCAGGTATAACAGTGAACTAGCCCCCCAGGTAGATCAGTGAACTAGACCCCCAAGTAGAACAGTGAACTAGACCCCCCCCCCCCAGGTAGAACAGTAAACTAGGCCGTCACATGTAGAACAGTGAACTAGCCCCCCCCCCAGATAAAACAGTGAACCAGGCCCCCTCAGGTAGAACAGTGAACTAGCCCCCCCCCCCTTCCCAGGTAGAACAGTGAACTAAGCCGTCTCAGGTAGAACAGCAAACTTGCCCCCCCCCCCCAGGTAGAACAGTGAACTAGCCCCCGCCCCCCTCAGGTTGAACAGTGAACTAGCCCCCCCCCCCACTAGGTAGAACAGTGAACTAGCCCCTTCCCAGGTAGAACAGTGAACTGCCCCCCTCCACCCAGGTATAACAGTGAACTAGCCCCCAGGCAGAACAGTGAACTAGACCCCCAGGTAGAACAGTGAACTAGACCCCCAGGTAGAACAGTGAACTAGCCCCTTCCCAGGTAGAACAGTGAACTAGCCCCCCCCCCCCCCCACAGGTAGAACAGTGAACTAAGCCGTCTCAGGTAGAACAGTGAACTAGCCCCCCCCCCCCCCCCCCCCACAGGTAGAACAGTGAACTAAGCCTTCTCAGGTAGAACAGTAAACTAAGCCCACAGGTAGAACAGTGAACTAGACCCCCAAGTAGAACAGTGAACTAGACCCCCTTCTCCAGGTAGAACAGTAAACTAAACCGTCACATGTAGAACAGTGAACTAGCCCCCCCCCCCCCTTCCCAGGTAGAACAGTGAACTAAGCCGTCTCAGGTAGAACAGTGAACTTGCCCCCCCCCCCCCCAGGTAGAACAGTGAACTAGCCCCCCCCCCCCAGGTAGAACAGTGAACTAAGCCGTCTCAGGTAGAACAGTGAACTAGCCCCCCCCCCCCCAGGTAGAACAGTGAACTAAGCCGTCTCAGGTAGAACAGTGAACTTGCCCCCCCCCCCCAGATAGAACAGTGAACTTGCCCCCCCCCCCCCCCAGGTAGAACAGTGAACTAAGCCGTCTCAGGTAGAACAGTGAACTAAGCCGTCTCAGGTAGAACAGTGAACTAAGCCGTCTCAGGTAGAACAGTGAACTAGGCCGTCTCAGGTAGAACAGTGAACTAGCCCCCCCCCCCCCCAGGTAGAACAGTGAACCAAGCCGTCTCAGGTAGAACAGTGAACTAAGCCGTCTCAGGTAGAACAGTGAACTAGGCCGTCTCAGGTAGAACAGTGAACTAGCCCCCCCCCCCCCCCACTAGGTAGAACAGTGAACTAGCCCCTTCCCAGGTAGAACAGTGAACTGCCCCCCTCCACCCAGGTATAACAGTGAACTAGCCCCCAGGCAGAACAGTGAACTAGACCCCCAGGTAGAACAGTGAACTAGACCCCCAGGTAGAACAGTGAACTAGCCCCTTCCCAGGTAGAACAGTGAACTAGCCCCCCCCCCACAGGTAGAACAGTGAACTAAGCCGTCTCAGGTAGAACAGTGAACTAGCCCCCCCCCCCCCACAGGTAGAACAGTGAACTAAGCCTTCTCAGGTAGAACAGTAAACTAAGCCCACAGGTAGAACAGTGAACTAGACCCCCAAGTAGAACAGTGAACTAGACCCCCTTCTCCAGGTAGAACAGTAAACTAAACCGTCACATGTAGAACAGTGAACTAGCCCCCCCCCCCCTTCCCAGGTAGAACAGTGAACTAAGCCGTCTCAGGTAGAACAGTGAACTTGCCCCCCCCCCCCCCCCAGGTAGAACAGTGAACTAGCCCCCCCCCCAGGTAGAACAGTGAACTAAGCCGTCTCAGGTAGAACAGTGAACTAGCCCCCCCCCCAGGTAGAACAGTGAACTAAGCCGTCTCAGGTAGAACAGTGAACTTGCCCCCCCCCAGATAGAACAGTGAACTTGCCCCCCCCCCCCCCCAGGTAGAACAGTGAACTAAGCCGTCTCAGGTAGAACAGTGAACTAAGCCGTCTCAGGTAGAACAGTGAACTAAGCCGTCTCAGGTAGAACAGTGAACTAGGCCGTCTCAGGTAGAACAGTGAACTAGCCCCCCCCCCCCAGGTAGAACAGTGAACCAAGCCGTCTCAGGTAGAACAGTGAACTAAGCCGTCTCAGGTAGAACAGTGAACTAGGCCGTCTCAGGTAGAACAGTGAACTAGCCCCCCCCCCCCCCCCCCAGGTAGAACAGTGAACCAAGCCGTCTCAGGTAGAACAGTGAACTAAGCCGTCTCAGGTAGAACAGTGAACTAGGCCGTCTCAGGTAGAACAGTGAACTAGCCCCCCCCCCCCCCCCATAAAACAGTAAACCAGGCCCCCTCCTGTAGAACAGTGAACTAGGCCTCCATGGATCCACTCGGTACAGCTGTTTATTCTGCACATCACATCTCTACTGATCACCACTAGTGACGGTCATTTGCTTCTACCCCCTCCCACCGTCTGTTCCCCATCCCTTTGTTTTAGTAGTATCATCGCTTGGTAGCACACCCTATTATATTAGCAGGTTATGCTTTCTGACAAGTGCAAATGGAAGTTCATTGAAACGTCAACTGGCTAGAATCAAAGGATTGCCCAGTTTTAAAATGACGATAGAGTTCAGTCTAGTAGTAAACAAACGATATGTTAGGTTTAGCTAAGGCTTTCATTTACTCGATAAAAATACACCATGTCCATACTGTCTTGGATAACTAAACCAACTGCAGGACACCCCCCCCCCCTTCATTTTATTCACACCCTAAAGCCTTTGCGTTTTGTTAAGAAAAAAATGAATTTCAGTATTGCTTGTCTGTATTTTAATTCTATAGAATTTGTGCTTTAACTGCTAGCAAGGTGACCAAGGTTAATGAACAACGTGCGAAAACCAGACCAGGGGATTTGTTGGATTGGGAGGAAGGGTGAAAGGTCAGCCACAGCAAGGAGCATTCAATTGTGCAATGCAGAATATGTTGATCGGCTGTTGATCGTGTATTTGAAATTTGGTGTTTGGTTTGTTTTACGTCTGTTGTACAACATCCAGATAAGTTACTGAGTTAGTGACAAGCAACAAAATGGGTGGCTTAGTTGTTTGCTTTAGTTAGATCTACCTAGACTGTCAGTTCAATTTTCTTGCTCTAGTAATAGCTGCCGCCTTGTCATTCATCCTCACAAAAAATCAAAACACTTCCATAAAATGATGGCCTACCCCCATTACACCAAATTTTCAATTTTTTGTAATTTCTTTCTAAAATATTAATTGATCTGTGTCTAGATTAAATACATTAATCAAATTTGTACTTTGAAAAAAAAAAAAAAAAAAAAATGGCTTAGAAAATGCAAAATAAAAGCAACCTTTGAAATTTTAAACAGTAACGTCAAACTCATATTTAAAACACCATGGAAATGATATAAAAGAACTCAGCCAAAAATAAATTTCATTTATTCATAGTTTTAATAAATGGAATAAATGATGATCCAGAAATGAATGGATGGGACAAGACTCTAACATGAAAAATTAAAGTGGACAATAATATTTGGGGTATAAATAGTTAATTACATTAAGTTTCTTAAAAAAAAGACCAATACATGTACTTTAGTATCTTTAAAAACTTTTCTTTAAAAAAAAATTTAGCACCAAAATATGTTAAACCACATTCATCTCACAAATTATCTATGCTCAATGGTGCCTTAGTATTAAAATAAAAGTAAAATACAATAAGTATAATATTTTAATCTTCTTACATAAAGAAGCTAAAATACTATTTAATATTATAAGAAGTTTTTTTTTAATACACAGTGAAGCAAAGTAAATTCATGAATATTGACTGTAATTTGAAATAGTAGAAAATTCATGTATATAAAAATATGCTTCTACACTTTACTTTGAGCTGCAAAGCTCTGATATACAGTACTTTTACAGTGGATTGAAAAAAAAACAAAACACAATGGCACATCAAATATTGATTCACAAATTAAAATAGATGTAATAAAAATTAATAACAAAGCATGTGAAGACTACACGAGGCAAGCGAGCCACTGTATTGCTCGCTAAACAAAACAAATGCCATTTCACTGTGACTACATCAGGGCAAGAGCTCTCTCATAGACAAGGGAAACAACCTACACTCAAAGACAAAAGGGGGACAACCTTCACTCAGAGACAAAAAGGGGTGGGGGGGGGGGGGTAGAGAAAGGGAGGGCAATGTCCACAGCCTGAAGTTGACATTTCTAGACTACTAGGAAATGTAATATGGTGTAGACATTTTTGTGCAATACAATGTGGTATAAAATAGTATCTACAGTTGACAGATAATCTACAGCAGTTTAAAATTGTACAACATTGTGAAAGTATGTACATATCATTATAACACACAGACATTAAAAAAAAAAAAACTATTTCAGTCATCAGTTTGTGAATAGATACACATCTAACATATTGGTTCATCATACAAACTTGAAGTGTCTCTGAATCTACAACACTTCTGTGGGGAAATTTATTTATAAATAATGCTTGATTAAATACATTTCTAAATATTGGTTTCAGTACTAATACATACATATAGTTGTAGACTGCTAGAACTACATCCCAGTGGTTTACAAAAAAACTGCCTCAAGACAAACCATGCAACAGCTTGAAATTGCTTGAATACAAATAAGCACTTTCTGAAAAACATTGCTTGAATGTGGTGGCTGAAAACTATTTGCACAATAACCATGTTAGTGCTAACAATTGCTTATTTAAGAAATTGCTTCTTTGAAAACAATTTAAACGCTAAAAATTTACAATAAGTCAATAAGAAAAGTAAATATGAATAGCTCTATAAAATTAGTTGCTAAAAATTGCTTTTTTTTTTAAATGATAAGAAACGTCTATAAAAGCGGAGCAAGTAATAAATATATCTAGACTATAAACCATAACTAAGTTATAAAGGAAAATTTTCTCCTCAAAAATAAAAGAGTACATCCATACATAATATATTTCTAATTATAATAATTCATAAATTTTAAACTTTCAAAATGGTGAAATAAAAAAAAAACCCAGAGTTTTCAATGTTCACCCATGTAGCTGACACTAACATTTACTTTGAGTTCAGAATCTGTGTGCTAAAATTCTTTAAATTAGCAGAAATATTTAAAACATATAAGTTAGCGCTAAGGGAGACAACAGTAGCATTAAAAAAGCAAGGGAGAAAAATCATCACAACTCATTCGGCCACTTTGTCATGGCTGATGCTCAGTGGTCTGTAATTAATTAGCTAAATAGTAATTTAACATGAACTATATACAGAATCATACATTATGCTTACCATATTAGGGTGAATATTATTGCTTTAACATACCAAACTAAATCGTACCAACGATTTAATTACATTGCTTTACTCTTTCAAATGTGAAGTTAAAATACTAATTATTATGTGATCTTATATAAATGAACCAAAATGCAAAATACTACTTTATATAACTTCAACTACTTACAAATTTACTTATTTATTTATTGATAGGAATACTAAAGCACACTAATATTTGATTGTAAGATGTTTCAGAAGCATACTTTATTGAGTTAAGTTGAATACTATGCAGAAAAAAATATATATTAAAATCCATTCTTATTGCAGTTGGTTCATTTATTCAACAATGTGAGTGTGTACATGCATAGATGCTTACACACAACACAGTTATGAATACATTACATTACTTTTGTATGTTGCACAATTAATAGTGTAGGTTACAACAAAATTACGTAACATACCATTTAGTATAACAATACATGTGGCTATCACATATATCAAACAATAAGTACCTGTAAACAATAACATACTCAAAACTATGACTTCAAGATAGGAGTTTATTTATCTGTAATTATGTCATTATTATGTTATTATAGTTATGAAAATTAAATATAAACATAATCCATATTAAAATAATTTTTTGACATTTATTTCTTGGACTAAAAATATGTAAAATTTATAATTATATTTTTAGGAGATTTGAAATAAATGTAGCAAAGTGAGCTCAAATTATGGAGATCTACACACTAAATATTGAATAAACATAAAAATATCATGTTTCATTTGAAAGTGAGAAACTTTTCATAGGATTTTACCAAATCTCAGTTGAATTTGGTTTAAGTAAAATACTGTTATACCTTTTCCAACTTAGAAAAAAAGAACTTAAAAAATAATTAAAACTGATTTCCCTCCACACACTGTAACTCTTCTTTATCTTGAAAGTGAAGTTTAACATCCGTTGTTTCTCAACACCACGATTGTCAATTGTGACTCAATAGTTTGTGAATGATTGAAAAAAAAATGAAAGTCTTTGCCATTATAAGATTGTCCTTAAGCACAATATCAACAAACACTAGTGTCAGTTCTGCCAATCCTGCAGCTCAAAATGTTTTTAGTCAACTTGATGATAGATGTGCGGCACAATCATCATCAGTTTTTCTGATTTGTTGATATGCATCTCAGTCTTTTATATTTTTAGCTATAAGTTATAGTAGTAGATCAAGAGTCATCGTGATAAAAAAATCCATCATCCATACCCGGAGACCTCGGAACTGTCCTTTGGTGCCTGGTGTGTCTCCTCACGGAGCCCCTCTTTGAACTGGATGTTTGTTTGGCTGCATCAACTTGCTGTCGTAGAAGCGAAGCCTCACAAACGTAGCGGGCCTGATAGTTATCACATTTTTTGTTGCGCCACTTGTTTTTCTTCTTCACGACCACACAGTTTTTCTTGTGGCCTTTTCTCCGCACGTGCGGCTTGTTGTACTGCCAGTTGTACATGGTGACCGGGTCACCATTTGTGTACTGCCACCTGTTACTTTGGAATTTGTCATTCAATCCTGAAAAGGGAGAAAAATAGCATGTGAGACTGTTTTTAAGTATGGGATGGTGTGGTTGAAAGGTAGAGCATACTACTGCTAACCTATGTCTTGAGTTTGACACTGCAATCAAGTCTAAAGAATCTCCCTGAGTCTACCCAACTCTGATGGGTACATGACTCACGTTAAGGCAGCTGGGCATAGTGCTGACCATACTATCACTTCATATGCCGAGGTCACTGAAACAGGTGAACTCTACTTCACTTGCCCCACCGGACCATTAGGTCCATTGTAAGGCTGATAATGCCATCCTTGTTTTTCAATATCTTTAATTTTCAGAGACAAAGATGAGTATCGTAGGTTGAATAATAAACACATTTTTAAAAATGTAATGACTTTTAGTTATAGTGTTCCTTTCTAAATATGAAAAATATTTTAAAATATAACAAATAATGAGCCTAATGGAGATATATGTCAGTTTTTTTTCTTCTCCTACCTATATATAAGGGAGATAATGTTCAAATGATCTTTGCATAAAAGAAGTAAAAAAATCATACCAATCCAAAACGGCTTCTCAGACATCCTCTCAGAAAGCCACTTCATGTGCTTCAAGTTTCGTATGGTGGTCAGGTGGCCTTGAAACATTTTGACACACTTGTCCTCGGCCTCATCCCAGGCCAGTCTCTCATTCATTGGTTTATAGCAGCGCCCCTCAAACTCAAACCAGCCTGCATTGGGATAGAACATTTTTGTTTTTTTATTATTTGTTACAGCAGCTTTTTGTAAAGGTACTCTTTTTTATGGGACAAAGTCTGGATTTCATTAAAATAAGGTTATATTCTAGTAAATGTGTACCTATATGTTAATTACTGAATTACACTTTACAACTGAAAACTATATTTTAATTATTTAATTACACTTTACATCTGAAAACTGTTTGTTAATTACTTAATTAAACTTTAAAACTGAAAACTATATTTTAATTATTTAATTACACTTTCCATCTGAAAACTGTTTGTTAATTACTTAATTCAACTTTACAACTAAAAATTATATGTTAATTACTTTATTACACTTACAATTGAAAAGTTCAGAGCAGTTGTTTAACCAAGTTGAATATTTACATACTTAATGAAGTTGTAATTTGAAAAACCAAACTAATATCAGCATAAGTCTGACTTAAATAAAGTAGTGGAATTAAAGTCATACTTGGCCACAAAAGAGAAAAACAAAAATTGTTAGATTATTTTGTTAGGTGTTTTTTTTTTTACCTGCGTCACAGACGCCATGAGCAACCCCATCATTTCCCGCACTGGGACTCCAGGCCTGCCACTCTTTGCCATCACATTTGAGCAGCTGGTAATTGAAGTCATCAAACTGCAGAAGATTTTTGGTGGCTGGGGTACACTTCTTCTGGACCTGTGGGGTAGGAAAACATATCTTATACATTAAGTGGAGCAGATTTAAGCTGGCTGGATTAATTGGAGCAGATTTAAGTTGGCTGGGTACATTTTTGCTAACCTTGGTGGTGTCAGAAAAAAAATACATCAAATTTATGTTTAGTGGGGTTTCGTTTGGGCTTAGTTAATCCCATCAATCTATTTAGAACACTCAACATTACACACTGTCTAGCAGGCCATTTTCAGTACACGAGCCGACCCGCGGTGTATCATACGCCGCTATTTAGTTATTTTTTCTACTTTTCAGTAATTCATAATTTGTGAATTCGACAGTACTGATGCAGCCACTGAAAATATTTGCTTTAAAAACACTAACCCCCCCCCCCCCCACCCCCCGTGAAAGCAGCCTCCTCTTAGTTACCTCCTCTAAGTTTAAAATCGTTTCAAACTAAATTATCTGCCCCTAATAGCCGTCACCAAACCCGGCTCTACGATTGTAAACATTTAGCGTGAACCACAGCTCACAAGACCATGTCTAAAGTCTCCAAGAAGAGAATTATATATATAGATTGATTTATTAACAAAAACAGAGAGTTGAAACCTCCGAATTAACACTTTAATAGAAAAATTTTTTTTTTACATTTGACTCAAAAGTATAACATAATTAAAAGTGCCTTTATAAAAAAAGGCTTAAAAATTGTATCTAACACTGAAAGATTTAAAACCAACAGACCTGGTTCACCGCAGTTGACTGTGTATTGATGCCATCCAAATAGCTGGGAGATGTAACATCTAAAACTGAGTTGGACCCTAGAATTTTAATCTCATTTTTTGACGTATTTTGTTTTTTCTTCTTCATTGGTTTCTTCTTTTTATTTTTATTTTTCTTATTGTTATTCTTTTTGCCTTTCTTCTTGGGTTTTTTATTCAGGGGAGCCGATGAGCTCTTGGGTAGTGTGGACGGTGAGGAAGTTTCTTTTGAAAACAGTTTTTTATCAGCCTCTGTGTTCAAGATGTTGCTGTCAAAACTTGAGGGGAGGGAGTTACCTCGACCATTGTTAAACTGTGGTATAAAGAAAACAAAAATTGGAATCTTTAAAATGTACACAACTTGTTTGCTTATAATGGAGGGAGTTACCTCGACCATTGTTAAACTGTGGTATAAAGAAAACAAAAATTAGAATCTTTAAAATGTACACAACTTGTTTGCTTATAATGGAGGGAGTTATCTCAACCATTGTTAAACTAAGGTATAAAGAAAAAATAAAAATCTTAAAAAATATGTATAATTCTTAAGCTTATTTAAAATATAATTTTTACAAGAGAGTTTTTTTTTACCATTTTAAAATCATATAATGAAAAATATAGCATTATATAAATAAAGGCAGAAAAAGCTACATTTGTTAAAGTAAACACAATGTATAGGCTGCTATAAATAAGGAATAACAGTACTGATAAGGTTTAATACTTTGTAAATTTTGAAAATATTTTTAGGATTTAATATAATTTTTACACAACTTGAATGAACATTACTTATGTAGTTATGATTAAGATAATACAAAATTATTATAGTAGCACTTTATATCAGTAAAACAGCAAAGAAAACCCAAATATTATTAAATTAAATGAAATGGGAAACCATTAGTTTTTTTAAACTAACCACTAAGGTATCAATAGGTTACAGTTTTTATAAAAATGTGAAGATATGTTCTGACAACTTCTAAGTGTTGTGTTGTTTTGAATAAGGGTATCATTTAATCCAAAAGTCTTGCCAATTGTTAAACAAAAAGTTACATAAAAGCCTACTTAAAAAACAAAGCTTTGAAAGATGAAAATTACCAGTAGAAACTTACCAGTAGAAACTGATCCCGACCACCTGGGTTAGGAAGTAGCAAACCTCCTTTACTCTGCTGTGTTAGTTCCTCTCCAAGTGAATGTTTGCTCACCATACCCAGATACTGGGGGCATTCCCCTAAACAAAACAATAAGAGATGGGAACTTTGATATCATTTATAAAAAATTTATGTCACATAAAACATACCACATGAGTAATGTAAAACACTGGTATTAAAATAAACTTAATGTTGCACATGTAATGAAACTTAATCCTGCCGATGAAACTAAACTTACACTGCCCAGGAAACTAAATATCTTCTTCTTCTTCGTTCTTAATTATTAGTGTTGAAGGGAATCGAGATTTATCTGCCAGTGGGGTTGAACTCAAGACTGTTCGAATTTATCAACCATGAGCTTTTTGCCGACTCGACCACGCCTCCAACACAATTAAGCGTTACGTGTCAACTGGTTATGCGCCATTGAGGCCATTGACTCCGATTTCAGCCTGCTTTTCTTTTTGGATTTGCTTCCATAGCCTTTGTCCAACCAAGAACAAACTACAAGGCAGCAGTTGTTTAATTTTGGAGTTGTCTCTCCTAGAAGAGTGGCTGTCCCCAGCTAACGAGCCTCATCTGCCCGAGGGTTCGAACTCGAGACTTTTCAGTTTAGCAACCATGAGCTTTACCGACTCAACCACGCCGACCCCTAAACTAAATATGATCCTGCCCATGTAATGAAACTTAACCCTGCCCATGTAATGAAACTTAACCCTGCCCATGTAATGAAACTTAACCCTGCCCATGAAATTAAACTTAACCCTACCCATAAAACTAACCTACCATTGATAGCATTGATTATCAGTATTCTGAGTTTCTTCCTGCTGCCCAGGAGAGTGTTGACAGGGTCCACCAGCGTCAACCTCAGCTTCTTGTTGGGCTCAAACAGCCCATCATCCTTGATGTTCAACTGCCATGTGGCGTGGGCAGTACCTAAACCAAACACAAAATTGTTCTCACAAAGAATGTGCCATTGAATCTGTTCTACCAACAGTTTGATTAGATACAGTCTTAATTACAAGTTAAATTTACTTATCCGCTGTGTGTGAAATACAAACAACAACCTTAAATTTATATTAATTTTTTTTAGGTTGAGGTTAAAGAACCAGAGAAAAAGCTGGAGATAGATATTTTTTTGATGTATTATTGATGATGTATTTCTTTTTCCAACATACCTGACTCAAATCTTATTTGTTTGGCGGAGCTGGGGCTAAAGTCCACTCCCTTTTTGGCCGACTGTTCCCTGACAACAACGTCAACAAAAGCCAGCTGAGCCAGATTTCCTATCCTGGTGACAGTGACCGTCAAGACTCCGACATTCTCACAGGCTACAACTTCCTCCTTGTCAAACTGTGTGCGGGACCAGCTCATTTCAAAGCTTAAAGTAAGACAAAAGTTTATGTCAAATTATTTTGATAGCAGAGTGAAAAAGCGCAAGTAAACAAATTATGGATCCAAATCCATATCTCACATCACTTCTGCATATAACTGAAATATCATATTTTATGATAATAGGAAGACATATTTTGAAAAAAAAACAAAAACACAATAGCCAGTTTTTAAAAGATTAAGTGGGTTGAATTGAAAGAAAATTTCAAAGTCAAATTATAATTTGATATTTTTTTGGTATAAACTGAAGGAGTCTAGGATGTCTCCCCCCCCCCCCCCCCCCCCCCCCCCTGGAGCAATAGCCAGAGATCAACAAAAGGGTTCTTAGTTGATGACCCCCATTTGTCTTGGAAACAAAAAGGAAAAGAAGTAATGATGATGTCAATAAAACAAATTTTAAATGGGTTAAACTGCTAGAGTCAGTCTAAAAAACGTTTTGAAAGAAGCAATAAAGTCTTGTCAGAATATGATTGCAGTAAGATGGATTTGAAATGGATTAAGATAATTACACATATTTGAAATGGATCTAAAGAAATTAGAAATAGATCATAAAAATTAAGACAAAATGGAAATGGGTTAAGAAATTAAAACAGATTTGAAATGGATTAAGAAATCAAAAGAGATTTGAAATGGATTAAGATGTGAAGAGACTGATTAAGATCAGGCTACTTACCGCTGGTTGTCTAAAGTGTTGGCGCGGGAGTCCTCAACTCTAAAGCCAAAAGAATCTGAATAGTGTTCAGCCTGGTCGTCCACTATGTAGACCAGGCTTCCATCATCGATGTCCTTCTGTGTGAACTTATTCCTGACGTAACGTTTGGCTTGAGTGTTTTCCAGATGGCCGTGTTTAGGCTTGGTGGTCATCACATAATACAGGCTGGCACTGAAAATAAAATGTTTTTGATGCAATTCTCTTCCGTTGAGTTTTTCTTATAGATTATTTACTGATAACATATTTTTTGTTGGAAATGGCTATGTAAAGTAATATTTCTTAATCCGACCACAATATAACACTGACTACTCTGATTATATAGTCTATTCAAGAATACAGGCCTAAGTGATGACATGCTAGGGATTGTTCACATTTTAGATAACATAAAAATGGAACCCACCCCCTATCCAATATAATGCAATATAACATTTCAATGGGACACAACTCATAATTGCATTTTTAAAACCTCACACTCCTTCTATTCCTATTAAACAAAACACAGAACAATATGGTAATATTTGATGTTTATCATCTTTAATTCCTTAGACCCCACCAGTCAAACATGAAATAAGATATTTTAATCCTTTAATGTTTTACCCCACCAGTCAAACTTAGGCATTCAAATATTTTACCCTTAGTTTAACTTTAACCCCAACAGTTATGCTTTCAGAATCAGATATTTAAAAAGTTTTACCTATCCGAGTCTGAATCCACAGCTCTGAGTATTTTGTTGGTGAACTTGTAGCCATATTTCTGTTTGCCAAGATGCTGAAGCAGATCTGGACTTTTGTTGACCACTAGTCTAGGAGCATCTTCCACAAGTGGTTGGACAAAAATACTGAAAAAAAATTAAACAGTAAAATATATAAAAGAACAAATATAAAATCTACCAGCTTTGAAAATTTGAGGTATTTTTTTTTTTTGAATCATCATCATTATTCCTGTTAACACCTTGTCGAGTTTAGGAATGCAACAACATTTTTAAGGCCCATGACGTTACAGGATTTTATTTTGAAAATAGTAGTTTAAAATGTTTTTTTATAATTTACAAAACAATTTTTTTTTGCTACAGCACATGTATATATATATACCCAGGAAGACATGGCAATGCAGTGTACCTGAAGAGGCTGAAAGGATAGGAAGGGATTGGGAACAGCTGAAAAGAGTGGCAGGAGGCAGTGGAAAGTGGTAAGCTTTGACAGAGGCCTTATGCTCCGCAGGAAAAAAAAAGAAAAAATGATGATGATAACATGTACATAAAAATGTTAAAAGACTGACATATCCACCAAGTTTGTCAGAAATTAAAGTTTAGTGACATACCCAATAGACTCTAGATCTATCAACTTGTTATAAAATCTCTTGAGCTTATGATTTATAAAATTTTATATTATTACAGAACTGCCCATAATTCTTGATTGTGAAAATTATTTAAACACAAGTTTTGCCAAGACACCCCACTCCCCTCCCAAACAAAGAACTGATTTATCTAAATATGACAGCCAAAATTAGTCAATATAACATAAATTTATGATATAGTTTTAAAATTTTATAATTTTATAAACAAATTAAAAGTTGGCTAAGGAAGCTCAACATTCAATTAAGCTAAGCCTACATTGATTATATTTATCCTGAAAATTTAATCTATTAGTTGTCAAATAGTATAAACAATTCAAAAGTTGGTAGCTGTCATAGACTGGAGATGTATTACACCTGCACATGACAAATATAACACTTCTCATTTTTATTACCTCATCAACCATACATCTGCTACACCTGCTCTAAACAAATGTAACACTTCTCCATTAATTGTATTACCTTGTCCATCAAGCATCAGTTACAGGGCCAAGTAACATTTCTCACTTTCTCACCTCGTAACCAAGTTACACCTGCATGTAACAAACACAACATTTCAAACTTTTAATGACATTACCTCATCATTGCTGGCTGAGACTGCAGGCTGCCGTTGATGAGGAAACCTTCATGGCGCCCATCACTCAGGGTGAAAAGGAAATTGTCTAGACCTGTTGGCAGATAATAAACATCCATGTTTATGATAAACAGACTTTAAAGGTAAAACCTTACACCTGTCTTGTCTTACACCTGAGCTACATTTCACCTGAGAATTTTTTGTATGATGTTTAGGTAAAGTTAAAGCAAACTTTACTAATTGTTGTTTACATTTAACTTCAGCAGGTGTTTTATGGCAAGCCTAAGATAAAACAATGTACATCAACATAGTCTCAAAAAATTTTAATGGTTTATGGGCCTAATCATCAAGTTGAAAATTGAAGATACTAAATGAGTGTCTGTTAACATACGCCTACTAATTACTAAATATTATTGCTATCTTTTAATAACACAATTTTATATTGGATATTGTGTTGTGAATGTAAAAAATTTAATACAAATTGAAGTTTGGCTATGAAAAATGCCTGAATTTAAAAAAATTTAAAGGAAGTATTTAGTATGATTTTAAATATCAATTCTTTTTACACTTGACATTTTTTTTTTTCAAAAATCATATTGCAAAAATATGATGAGAGGTAAAATGTTTTGAAAAACTGGTAGAATAGACAATTGTACAAAAAGTATTAGTTTTGCCAGTAAAATTGTTACTCTAGATTACTATTTACATTTTTTAA
The DNA here is from genome assembly GCF_028476545.2 of Physella acuta. Taxonomy (NCBI): domain Eukaryota; kingdom Metazoa; phylum Mollusca; class Gastropoda; family Physidae; genus Physella; species Physella acuta. The sequence goes on along the minus strand of NW_026732075.1, from coordinate 54,387 downwards.
AACAAATCTTATTTTATTTAAGTATCTATAAGTCCTTTGATTAAAATGTAAGTCAAAAAACCATTTTTATTTGACGGGATATTATGTATGTGTATATATATATATATATATATATATATATATATATATATATATATATATATATATATATATATATATATATATATATATATATATATATACATATATATATATATAAATAAAAGAATGAACTAAAGCATACACACCTGGCCTTGTGCCATCACTTTCATAGGTTATAAATCCCAAATCAATATCATTCTGCGTGAAGGCAGTAGCCACCAACACACCCCTGTTGTAGAGGCGCCCATAGATGGGCTGCTTGGCAATGTTAAAGGTCACATTATGGGGAGCAGTGTCTGGGTCTGTTGCCTTCAGATGATGTGGGGTTAGAAGCCCCTCCGTACCCTGTGGGGAGATGAATGGGATTCTTTAATAGGGGGGTGGTGTCTTATGGTCAAGCACATGACTACCAGATTAAATGTTCTATGTTGCAATAATAATCATAATGAAATTTCATTACATATCTTTGTGTCCAGCTAGCTCTGTTACAACCATGTTATGACCACACAATCCTCTTATATGCCAAGGCTAATGAAACATATAGACATCTATTTTTCTCAATAGAGCATGATACAGCCCACACCTGCTAACCCAGAAATCTTGTGTTCAATGCTGGTTTACATCCACATTATGTCCTTGAACCCACCTAGCTCTGACACACACCTGACTAAAGCCAGGGAGGGTCAAGCAGATGGGTATAGTGCTGACCACACAATCTCTTCATAAGCTAAGGCTAAATTAACCAAATGAATTCTATTTTATCTTGACCACCAGAGCCATTTTTATTAGAGAGCATACCTGAAGCACTTCCAGCAAATTGTTAGCGTTGAGAGAAGGCAACACTTTGTCCATGGGCTGAATGCTGATCTTCAGCTCCCCGTCCTTGGTCTCACTCAAGCCATTGGTCACTGTGAAGGTGAAGGAGTCCTCTGTGATGTCATTCTTGGCCATGTGGTTGTAGACCACTCGCTGTGCTGTGATGTCCATCTGTGTGAAGCTGCTGATGGGGACAAACTGTCTCTTGATGTTCTCTATTTGCCCTGGAGAAAACATTTCAAGTGCAGCATTTTCAATGCTAAAGTTTATTGTACTTTTTAAAAAAGGAAATCATTTTAATGCAAAATTTTAAAAGCCAAAGTTTATTGTACTTAAAAAAAATATTCTCATGACAGGAATTACAGTACTGATACTGATCAATGTAAATATAATCAGTAGACACAATATTTTTTTTATTTTAACATCCAATCCACACATACCAAGGAATGATCATACACAAAGGCTACTGATTAAGCCATGTGAATGTTAAAATAAAAAAACAGTATTAAAAAAAATATATAGCTTCTGTTACTAAACCATCTAATTCTAATAAATTTAATGTAATAGTGAAGTTCCCATTTTGAACCTGACGGGCAACTGAAGTAGAGTTCACCTCTTTCTGTGATCCTGGCATAGAAAGGGATATATAGTGATTAGCCCAGCCGCTTTTGTGTTCTGCGAGATATGTTGGCAAGGGTTTCATATCAAGGTTTTTCTGTCCATTAATGTTGATAAGAACAGGAATAGCATAGGGATGTTGGCACATTACATTGTTTTGATACACTCTGTAGTCATCCTTCAAAATAACAATTCAGAAGCAGCAAATAAACCAAAATCTTACCTAGACGAGGAGGTCTGATGATTGCGAAGACAAGATTCTCCGCCTTGGTGCTCTCATCTGATGCACTGAGATTTGATGTGCTGATGGCCACTCTCTCCCCTTCCCTGACCACCATCCCCTTGTTCAGCACGGCGATGTTCGCCTTTTTAGCATTTCTTATTCTGATCTCAAATGTCTCCTCGTGTTTCCTGTGGGTCCCATCAGTCAGGACAAAGACAAAGTTATCCTTCTCCGTGTCTCCCATGCTGTTTGTGTGGATGTACCTCACTCGGTTCATGTCTATATCACTCTGGGTGAAATTACTACCCAGCTCAAAATCCTCGCACTGCATTTCCATAGCTGGGGCTTTGGAGTCAGGGCAGTACTGAAGATACCCTTTCTCTGGTACCTCGACCAAAACAAAAGCCAGCTCATCGTCATCGTTGTCTTCATCTTGGGCTTGCAGGACAGTGCTGGTGAGTAGGGCGTAGTCCCCGTATTCAAGTTCAAGTCCAGCGTTCTTTAAAATTTCAGGCCGTTCGTCGTTGTGTAGTTTGATAGAGATGTTGCAAACTGATTTTATTTCGTGTTTCCCGTCTGACACAGTGACGGCAAACTTATCCGTGAAGACTTCGGATCCGTCATGCTTGTACATCAGCTGCTTACCGTTCTGGATCTCATCCACGGTGATACTCTGGACATCAGACTCGACAATGCCACGGCGCGTGTTGACCAGCACGACAATCTTACCATGAGCAGGGGGTTGGGAGATGGTGATCTTCAACTGATCCTTCGGCACATCTAAATCAATGGCGTCCAGCATTGAGGGACCAATGATCATGTTCCCGCCCTCCACCACATTGAAATCATTCAACATAAGATCAGGTACTTCGTCGTTAGCCGGCACAATAGTCACCTTAATTGTTTTATGGTCAGAGTTCAACTTCCCGTCACTGGCGTAGAACTCAAACTCATCTTTATCTGGCTCAACACCTTTATGATTAGCTTGGACGTAGTTGATAGAACCATCTAGAATATCCCCGTAGCTGAAAGAGTTGATACGGATTCCAACGTTCTTCTTGTCTGAACCAGGGCTGGGTTTTGTGTTCTCAATGTAGCCCCACTGGGGCTGCTTGGTGATCATGAACTGAATTTCCTTCGTTTTGGAGTCGGGGTCTGTCACTGTGAGAACCTCCTGGCTGAACCTGAATGATTCGCCTTCGGCCACAAACACAGGGCTGCCGAGAGTGATCTCTGGTTTTTGGTTGTTGACCGGTGTGATGGTGATGTTCAGGTCATACGACGGCATGTCAGCAGATGCTAGGTAGTTCTGGTTGGATATGATGAATGTTGCGTAATCTTTCAATGTTGAGGTGCCTATTTCACCACTTGTGTGGAGGAAGCTGACGAATCCATTTTTGACATCACCCTGGGTGAACTTGGTTGCTGGCTGACCTTTCAGTTGAAGGACACCATATCTGGAAAAAAGAATAGTACTTTAGAAAAAAAATCAATAATTCAATTAACAGCGCATTTTGTCTCAATAACTATATGGTTAAAATTTACATCATAAATTTGTTTTAATTTAGTTTTATTTGCACTGTAGATACAAGTTCAACTAACAAAATTGTAATTAAATCATAACTGAAGTGTGTAATTTTTTTTTAAAAAGGGGCTGTGCTGCACAAAAAGTAGGTGGTCACCTGGGCTGTTTGACAATGAGAAAAACCAGACTTTCATCATTGGTGTTCCCATCTGAAGCGGCAACAATTCTTGTTGTGATAGAGGTTTCCTCCCCTTCTGAAACAATCAGCTGTGGTCTCAAATTCTTGGAAAGTGTTGGTGTCTTGTCATCAATGGGCACTATCTGTGTTGGCCAAATGGGGAGGGAAAAAAGTGTACCGTTTATTGCATGACGAACAATAAATAATTATAAATTAATATATCAATAATTAAAAAATTCAATCACAAAAAATTTAATTGTATTGCTAAAGATAAAAAAATATGTTAGTCAAAGTAACCGGGGCAGCTTACAACAATTAACTAAGTGAAACTTAGTTCAATAAAAAGGATATAAAAAGAGAAAAAAAAAAGCACTGTTCTTATCAGTGTGCAATTAAAATAAATAATTTTTTCTCCTTATTAATTGTCAAAATGAATCTACATCTGCTTACAGTAATAGTTATAACTTTAGTAGCTTGGTTCATGCCATCTGTAAGGGCTAAAGTAAATGTGTCCAAAAGAGCATCCGATCCATCATGCAAATATCTGAAATCAAGCCAAAACTGTTCATTCAATAATTCTACTAACTTTATTACATTATTCTAAAAGCAAAATAACTTTTACTACTAAGAATCAAAGCTACTTGCCTAATGTGTTTTTTCTGTATATCTTCTAAAAGAAAAGATGACCCTGTTCTCAACATTCTGCCGTCATTCTGAAGAGTTCCATACTTGGGCGGAGAATCCAGGATGAACTTCAACATAGGCAGGGGCGTGTCTACATCTGCAGCTGACAGCTGATTGATGGTGATGCTTAGGATGCCACTTTGCTCAACGAGTAGTTTGTTGGTGACAAACTCAGGAACATGATTGTTGACTGGGTTTACCTAGACAAATACAAAATTTGTTATTGTGACGAACTCTTCGAGTAGTTAATTGGTGAAAAACTATGGTACATGATTGTTGACTGGATTCACCTAAACAAATACAAAAATTGTTCTTGAAACATGACTGTAAAATAAAACAATTTTGTAAGGTTATTTTTTGCTACGGTCAGGGTAGCAAGAATACCAAAATGGTTATTTTGAACACTTGCTATCAACATTCACACAAGTAGGTAAACGAACAGAAATTGATTTTCACAATATGTTTAAACAATGTCTACTTTGATTTTAGTTTTTAAATATTTTTTTTAGTGATTGGAGACAGGACCAGTTATACACTAACTGTATAACTCAATAGCCACTCAACTAGCTGAAATCTACTCAGCCCTACATTTGATAATTTGTGTAGATCATTAAATCTTAAAGATTAAAAAAGGCTATATTTTAAAAGTTAATTAGAATTTTAGTGAAACCTATTTCCCCATTGTATCAGTATTTAGTGTTTACTGTACTATTTGTTTATTTTTTAAATTTAATTGGCCATTCTGTCCAATAACATTTTTTCATTGGTAATTGTTATTAATTATATATTTATTATGATGTGAAAATTTTGTATTTTTTAAAATGTTGATATTTTACAAATTGTACAGTGTAAGCTAAAAAATTGGATTTGTTAGAAAATTTGAGAAACATGTGATGTAATAATAATTACAGCATGAATTGTAATTCAAGAAAAATGCATTACATTTAAAATATTACTGCTACAGATTTTTACCTCAATATCAAATGTTTGCCCATACAGTTTATTGCCACTTCCATCTTCCACTGTGTACGCAAGCCGCACCAACCTCGATTCAGGCCCAATATCAGCCATGGGTGGAATGTAGGCTATTTTCTGCTGGTCTATGTCCTCTTGAGTAAAACGTGTAACTGCAAATCGATTTTTAAAAAATGCTTATGTAAGGCTTTTTAATAATATATTAAATACATGAAAAGTGAAATTTTGTATTAGTTGTTTCCCTTGGTATAACATGGAACTTTAACTTTAATTTTACTTTTGCATTTTATTTTTCCTGCAACTTTATGAAATGAAAATGTTAAACAGAATAAATATAGATCTAGAATCTATGTTGTTTTCTTTGGCTAACTTCAGCGTTATAAAAAATAAATCAAGGATAATAATTCTAACCAGATGGGGCGTCTGTGTTTTTTTCTACTTTTGAGATGTTGTGTGTGGCAATGAGTTTTCCCGCGTCTCTGTCTCCTCGGTTGTACACGAAGTAAGGCGGGGTAGTGATGGTGTAGGTAAGGTCTTTGCTGGGTGACTCGACATCTGTGTACTTCAGCTCAGTTGATTTGATGTAACCAATGTTTGTCTCTTCAACGTACATGATTCGTTTAGCTGAGGGAAAAATTCATACTTTTGGTAAACAGATTAGACAATTTTTTTAAGAGTAGCTTCCCCTTGATTAAGGGATACTTGTGAAGTTTACTAAATTTAGAGGCTGGGTGAGTTGAAATGCCGGAGGAAGGGGGCGAGGATGGCGTTGGGAAATCGGATCTTCCCATCACCTGGGTTTATGTTAAGCTGGAGATAATGATAAGAAGTGTGAGAGGGGGCTCGGTGAGCAATCGTTAAGGCACACAAATTACACGTGCGTGTCAAGGTCAGCGATGGAACCAGCGAAGTAAGAGAATTTCATTGTGTGAAATTTTCGTCGTGTGAAACCTCTCAACCGCCTGACCTTTCAAAGCTTCCCTGGTCTCCCCCTCCCCCTCAATCCCAACCCAAAAGCCCTATGTTTGTCGTGCCATCTGCTGGTATCTTTTAATCTCTGCCTGCATCAAATCTAAGACACTTCCCGTTTTAAAATGTCTCCAGGTTTTTCGAGCCCACCACCCACCCCCTAAAATAGCACCGAAACACTAGCGCGCCCCTCAAGAGAAGATAACCGATAAATTACATTTCACACCAGAGAAGATCGCCCCTTGCTATGACGGTAGTGTCCCCTTCCCCCTTGGGGCCATTTGATACGAAAACTATTGCTCATCGATGTTTTTCCCGCCGTTATTTTTTCTACATTATCATCCGGGGCCGAGACGGTCGTGGTTGATGAGTGGAAGGGGAGGGGGGGGGGGGGAAGGGGAATTCAAATAGTAGAACGGATAATGCCTGTCCTGCCAATCGTAAAAACTAGGAAAGTGTCGGTTAAGGTTAGGGTTTTAACCCCAAGATAGTTCGAACGATCGGTCGTGTGAATAAGTTGCCGGGACGATAAGAGAAGCGTCGTAAATCATTTGAGTTCATTTACTTGAGAGGGGGAGGGGGGATGGTTTTAGTGGGTGGAGGAAGGGGATTTTACGTTCTGAGAACAAGCAAACGTTTCATTGGGGACGTACGCCTATCACTATATCGTTAGCATCAGGTTTACATAGTGAATTGGACACACGGTACTAAATGGAGGGAGTTTTTTACACGGTGACACCGTACTGGCTATATTTAGCTTTTCTACCAGGTGACAGCGTACTCGTTACGTTCTTTATTGTAGCGACTTAAGTTACTCCAAACTAGAAACCCAAAATGCTGGCAAATGCTTCCCCACCACCGCGCCAAATCTCTGTTACACTGGCATAAGGGTTCGAGTCATGCAGACAGCAACAGAGTGAAGGGCGTTTCTGATGTTGCTGGTGGTAGCGATCGGTCTGTTTCCATTGAGATTGGTAAGGGGTCATCCATTTATGACGTCCACAATTTTTTTGGATTTTGGACCCCCCCCCCCCGTCCACAAAATCCACTTTTTTTCCCCTTATACAAGTCCATATGCGTCCACAAAAGTCAGTTTTTATCGGACCCCCCCCCCCCCCCCCCGCGTGTGGACGTCATAAATGGATGACCCCTAACAACTGGTGCTCAACAGGCGTTGAGTAGTATGGGGAGGGGGGGAGGGGAGAGTGGCGTAGCGAGGTCAGGTGTCACCCCCCCTCCCCCTCAAACTTTTGATTTGCACCTTTTAAAAGACTATTTAACACTCGAATTAATCACTTAATTAAGTGGAATTATCATTTTTCTCTCTATATTTTGCTATTTTTGGCCTTGGTGTCACCCCCCTAAATGGGGAAAGACATACATACTAGGGATCGTCCCATTGTTGAAATTGATGAGCTAAAATGTCCTAACTTTATTTCTGCATTGTAAGGTTTTTTTTTTCCTTTTTATATAAGCTAACTTTAATCCAGTACTGCAAGTATTTTTTTTCCCATCTAAGATAAACAAGCATACGAAAAATTTATATTAAAAAAATATCTCTTGTGTCAAATACATTTCAAAAAACATCACATTAGATATGAAAAGAATTTCGAAAATACATATTTTGAAACATCAGAATTTCCGTGTCGACAGTAGGGTGGGGGGCAATGTTCCCTCTAAGCTGCGTGGTTGCGCAGTCGCGCAGTAGTTTTGAGCTGCCGTGAAGTGATTTTGAAAAATAAATATATCCTTGTATAAGACTTTCAGAACATCGCGCACAGAAAATGTATTTTGCACACTAGCTTTTTCCACTTGGAGGGAATATTGGTGGGGGCGGGTGGGGGAGGTGTGCTCCACCACTTGAGCACGGGTACTGAGCACGTGACCCGGGTGCCGAACATGTGACCAGGTAACGTGACTGAGTAACAAACACGTGACCAGTGTTCCCTCTAAGCTGCGTGGTTGCGCGGCCGCGCATTACTTTTGAACCTGCCGCGCAGTCCTTTTGTGAAAAATGTATAGCCTTGTATAAGACTTTTTAAACACCGCGCACACAAAATACAAGTTACACACTAGCCTTTTACCCTTAGACGGAATATTGCACGTGACCAGGTAACGTGACTGAGTAGCGATCACGTGACCAAGTAACTAACACGTCATCAGGTAACAAACACGTGACCAGGTAACGAATACGTAGCCAAGTACGACTTATGGCTACGCCAGCATACGCTCTACGACGCGACCACTTAAAAAAAAAAGTTCTCTATTTTCTTGACCCCTGAACTGTTTAACTCACCGCTGGGGTCTATGTGCGGAGGGTTCTCATTCATGGGCGAGATGGTGATCTGGAACTCCATGGCCTCTGACTCGTTGGGCGGGTCCTGGTGGTCCTGGACCGTGAAGGTGAAGGCATCCTTGAACACCTCCTCGCCGTTGTGACGGTAGTAGATCTGACCTTTGACCACGTCACGCTGACGGAAGCCGAAGATTTTCGTGCCGGCGTCGGAGGGTCGGATTTTTCTGACAAGACAAGTTCAGTTGTTAATTATTCAAGTTAAAAATCAATTGTTCTGTCAAGACAAGTTTAGTTGTTAAATATTCAAGTAAAGAATTAACTTTTTCCGTCAAGACAAATGTTCAGTTGTTAAATATTCAAGTAAAGAATTATGTTTTTCTGACAAGACAAATGTTCAGTTGTTGAATATTCAAGTAAAGAATTAATGTTTCTGCCAAGGCAAATGTTTAGTTGTTAAATATTCAAGTTAAGAATTAACTTTTTCTGCCAAGACAAGTGTTCAGTTGTTAAATATTCAAGTAAAGAATTAAGTTTTTCTGCATGGCAAATGTTCAATTGTTAAATATTCAAGTAAAGAATTATTTTTTTTGCCAAGACAAATGTTCAGTTGTTACATATTCAAGTAAAGAATTAACTTTTTCTGACAAGGCAAATGTTCAGTTGCTAAATATTCAAGTAAAGAATTAATATTTTTTACCAAGGAAAATGTTCAGTTGTTAAATATGCAAGGAAAGAATTTACTTTTTCTGCCAAGACAAATGTTCAGATGTTAAATAGTCAAGTAAAGAATTAACTTTTTCTGACAAGGCAAATGTTCAATTGTTAAACATTCAAGTAAAGAATTAATTTTTTTTGCCAAGACAAATGTTCAGCTTTTAAATATTCAAGTAAAGAATTTTTTTTTTTGCTAAGGCAAATGTTCAGCTTTTAAATATTCAAGTAAAGAATTAATATTTTTTTCTGACTAGGCAAATGTTCAGTTTTTAAATATTCAAGTAAAGATTTATTTTTTTTACCAAGGAAATGTTCAGTTGTTAAATATTCAAGTTAAGAATTAATTTTTCTACCAAGACAAATGTTCAGTTGTTAAAAGTATTACTAGTTCTGCCCAGGCAAAAGTTCGATTGTTATTTATTCAAGATAAGAATTAATTTTTTCTGAAAAAGCAAATGTAAAATTGTTAAATATTCAAATCAAATGTAAAATTGTGAACCATTGAAGTCAGAAAGAATTAAGATTTTTTTTTTATCAAACGTAAAATTGGTAAACAAACCATATGTAAAATTGATTGTTGACTTTTTCTTGTCAATATGCCATTATTAAATTCAAATAAAATGTCAATTTCCTTACTGATAAATTTTAAAAATTAAAGTAACGGACAAACAAGTTTTAAAGCTAATTTTCGACATGTTTATATTTCTTCAAGAAGAAATAAAAAGATTTCCTTTGAAAAATTTCGAGAGAAATTTTGCTCCAAGCATTTTTTGTCAACAGCTATCATGGAAAGATCGTCCATACAAATTGAATCCCATTTATTTCCTGCTATTGAATGAAACCGGAAACGGTGATGCGATTTAAAAAAAGAAGTTTTCTTTAGAATTCGGGTTCCTTTAATGGAAGTTTTGATAGAGAAAAGAGACAAATTTTAAGAAATAAACATTCAGTTTTTTACGAGTTTCAAATTTCAAATGATTGACAAATTAAGACGAAATTTAAGAAGCAAAATTCAATGAATTCATTTATTGTTGTCAGAAAATTAAATAGAAAATACTCGCATGATTTAATAATTTTTGTAAGTGCTGTTAATTTATTCAGAATCATATAGCCTTTAGAAGTTTATAGGCCTATTATCCTTAATATCAAAAGGGAGGCGATTTTCTACATGAGTTATCAAATTTCAAGTTTTTATGAATTCTCCAGACCTGATGATGTCCCCTGCTTTTGGCGACGTGACGATCGTGTACACAATATTGTTGTCCAACGAATCCGAGTCGTGTGCGAGTAGCATGTCCTCACTGATCTTCCTGATCCCGCCCTCGTTGAGCTGTAGGCCGAGGTTGTTCACCAAATATGGCGGCGTGTCGTCACGTGGGATGATGGTGATGGGAAACGAGGAGAGAACCGTGTTGCTGCCGTCACTGATGCGGAGCTCGATTCTATCTCTAGTGGCGATACATTATTCATATAGTTACACATAGAAAATCAATGTTCAAACATTTAAATCACACAAAAATAAATTTAATTGAAACCATCTGAAATAGAAAAAACCCTCCCCGCGACAAAAACAAAACAACATAAAAGTAATTGCGCTTTAACCTTAGTTTGCTGTCAATGTGTTTATTATTATCTCTATTACCCAATGCGGCCAAGTTTTAAAATAGCACGAATTGCGCTTCACTCCGTGGGTTTAGTTAGGGTTGCCAGGTGTCCAGTTTTGAACTGGACAGTCCAGTATTTGAGCAGACTGTCCAGGATAAAATAAATATAAATACTGGACAAGTATATGAATAATACTCTGTTACCCCCCTTCTTCTGCTTTGCGGCATACCTGAGAAGGGAAGGATGGAAAGGTGTCCAGTATTTTCGGAAAAGGTATCTGGCAACCCTAGGTTGAGTAAACATCTATACAAACAACTAAGTAAATCTGAAATGTTGAACTATTGAAAATAATTAAAATTTGCGCGATTCCTTCTCTGATATCGACGTTGCATCTATCGAGCCTTGTGATCCACCGTGCAGATGAAGTAGAATTCATCTGTTTCTGTGACCTCGGCATTGGAAGTGATAGTGTGGTCAGTACTACTTTCCCTCAAGGGAGTCAGGTACCCAGACTGAGCGGAAATCACTGTAAATCAGGAACTTCTACGTACGCAAGCCCGGGATCTGAACTCGAGACTTCCGGGATAGCAGTCGTACGCTCTACCGTCCTACCACGCCGTACCTTATAATCCACTATCTGACTAATTAACTTCTCGAAACCCTACCCTTTACTTAATTTGAAAATGTTATTTTAACAAATTTTGTTAATGATGTAATCGTAACCTTTCAGTTTCAGACAGAACCTAGCCCCCAACCACAACAAAACAAGACAGCAAGCAACCTTTGACCTTTATCAGCGATTGGTTCTAATGGCGTACCTCGTGGAGTCGCTATCATCATGTTTATAAATAACATGGCCGGCCTCGATGTCCTTCATGGAGAATATAACAGAGTGCTTGCCCCTGACGGTAATGGTACCGTGATTAAGTCCCCCTTTGACGTACATCCGGACCTTGTTTAGGTTGTCTTTGTCCACGACCTGGGGAGAAGGGTGGGTTAACATTGTACGGGAATCACGTGGTGTATTCGTGTCAAGTGGCTGATAACACGCTGTGTGAATTACACGTCAGAGACTTTGGATAGTGTTGTCGGCGTCACGTCAGGTGTTGTGTGGATGACGTCAGAAGTTTTACTGACGTCATAAGTTTTGCTGACGTCATAAGTTTTGATAAAGTCATAACACGTCACCAGTCTGGCAGAAGTCTTTTTTTTTTCTTCGTAGGTTTTGTTTTGCTGATGTTATAACTTCTGCTGACGTATTTCGTCAGAAGTCTTCCTGCCGTCTGATGTCTGTCTTTCTAACATCAGAAGTCTTGCTGAAGACAGTAAGTCTTGATGAAATCACGTCACAATCTCGCGAATATTCAGAAGAAACTTCCTGCATTAATGTCACGTTAGAAATATTGTTACATTGTTTATCTATAAATTATGTCAGAGATCCTGTTAGCGACCTGCAAGATGTGTGTGAGTGTCACGTCAACGTGATTTTAAAAAAAATCGCGCCAGACACCATTTGCGTGAATGTCACGGTAGTTATTTGCTACTGTCACGCTAGAAGAAACCACGTCGGCGTCACGCTAAAAAGCTGGTCGATGACCTGAGTGACGCTGCCGTCTGAGATCACGTGACCGTGCTGCTAGAGACCACGTGACCGTGCTGCCACAGACCACGTGACCCTGCTGCCAGAGACCACGTGACCTAGCTGCCAGAGACCACGTGACCGTGCTGCCAGAGACCACGTGACCGTGCTGCCAGAGACCACGTGACCCTGCTGCCACAGACCACGTGACCACTGAGCTCACCTGGAACTGCTCCGCGCTGATCTCCCTGCTCTGCCCCTCCAGCAGGGTGAGGCCGGTGTTGATGGAGACCCTGGGGGCGGTGGTGTCCGCTGGCCTGACCGCTATGTGCAGGGTTATCGGCATGCTCTGGAAACATAAACCAATTGTTACAGGCATGTAGTGGTGCTAGGGATTCAGGTATTACTAAACTTTATTTTTTTAAATGTGGGTTTTCTTAAATAATTGCTTTTTAAAAAATATAAATCGAAGATTAGGTGTGAAATGAAAAAAAGTTTTCAAAATGTGTCTTCATTTTTTTTAGTTTTCTTGAAAATGTTTGATTTAGTGAATTGGTAGCATGGAGTTGTAAGGATGTACTACCCTTGAATTTGCACAAGTCTGTTGTTGTATTTTAGTAAAGAAATAGCTTTTGATGTTTCTCTAAAAAAAAACTATTGATTTTAAAATCTTTTGTTAGTACTTTTTTGGTTTAGTGGGTAAGAACTTTATTTTAAAAATCTATACTGGAACGCCCAAGATAGATTTCCCAGGACAAAATGGCTGTCAGCGTCTTAGATTTACCAGGGCAAAATGGCTGTCAGGGTCTTAGCTTTACCTAGGCAAAATGGCTGTCATCGTCTTAGATTTACCTGGGAAAAATGTCTGTCAACACCTTAGATTTACCTGGGCAAAATGACTGTCACCACCTTAGATTTGCCTGGACAAAATGGTTGTCATCGTCTTAGATTTAGCTGGGCAAAATGGCTGTCACCACCTTATATTTACCTGGGCAAAATGGCTGTCAGCGTCTTAGATTTACCTGGGCAAAATGACTGTCACCACCTTAGATTTACCTGGGCAAAATGGCTGTCAGCGTCTTAGATTTACCTGGGCAAAATGACTGTCACCACCTTATATTTACCTGGGCAAAATGGCTGTCAGCGTCTTAGATTTACCTGGGCAAAATGACTGTCACCACCTTATATTTACCTGGGCAAAATGGCTGTCAGCGTCTTAGATTTACCTGGGCAAAATGACTGTCACCACCTTAGATTTACCTGGGCAAAATGGCTGTCAGCGTCTTAGATTTACCTGGGCAAAATGGCTGTCAGCGTCTTAGATTTACCTGGGCAAAATGACTGTCACCACCTTAGATTTACCTGGGCAAAATGGCTGTCAGCGTCTTAGATTTACCTGGGCAAAATGACTGTCACCACCTTAGATTTACCTGGGCAAAATGACTGTCACCACCTTATATTTACCTGGGCAAAATGACTGTCACCACCTTATATTTACCTGGGCAAAATGACTGTCACCACCTTAGATTTACCTGGGCAAAATGGCTGTCAGCGTCTTAGATTTACCTGGGCAAAATGACTGTCACCACCTTAGATTTACCTGGGCAAAATGGCTGTCAAAGACAACAAACTCCGAGTCGTAGACCCTCTGGTCCGGGTAGCTGACGCTGGGTGGCCTGTAGGCGATGCGGTTGTTGACCAGGTCATCCTGCAGGAAGGAGTGGATCGGCTTGGCGTGGTTGTCCAGGTGCACCAGGTACCCTTTGCCCTCGCCGAACGGCTTGGTGATGTTGAAGATGAGGTGCTTCTTCTTCGTCTCGTAGTCCTCGGCCGAGATGATGCTGGGCGTGATGGGCGTCAGCACGAACTGGTCCACGTCCATCATGTTCATGTTGAAGAAAGAGGCGTGCGGCGGGGAGTTCTGGAAGGCGCCCTTGATGTGGATGGGCAGGTAGAACCGCTCGGAGATCACCTCATCACTGACGGCCGGGTCGTAGACTTCCACGCTCAGGGGGAGGTAATCCACATCCGGGGTGGGAGACCGGATGTGCTCGTAGTGCAGGTTCATGAAGAGGAACTCCCGGCAGTCTTTTTTGACAGAGTCCACGACCTGTCGCTTCTCGACCATGACGATCTGCCCGGCGACCGGCCAGGGGGAGAAGAAGGTCGAGAAGCCGACCACGCAGGAGACGTTTTGACTGGAGCTGTGCTTGAACCTCAAGGCGGTCGAGTCTATCGTGTTGGACAGACCGTTGTACTCCGGCACGACCAAGGGACGTAACCCCTGCGTCGTGATGATATCGTGGGAGGAGTTGTTGACCTTGATTTTGAGCAACACCGGCTCTGTCACGGTGGAAGTGTCCGTGAATTTATGCACCAACAGCCGGACTGTGTCTTTTTGCAACAACGGGGAACCGTTGTGGATATACTGGACTGTCTTTGGTAAAAAATCGCAATCGAAGATCTGAAATTAAAAAAAAAAAGATAACGTTAATCACGCAGACGACAAGCCAACAGGTGTTTGTTAGTTCCCCAGCAGACGAACGACGTTGTTGAACGGATTACGCGGGACGACTCCGTCCCCCCCCCCCCTCCTTCCCCCACCCCGCCCTCACGCCTCGAGCTTTGTTGTTTGTCGGCGTTATTTGCATAAACACGGCCGCCTTAAGAATGTTCTCCACGTCTGGTCAAACTTGTCACGGCCCTAAAAGCCCCCCAAAGCACAGAGCAAATGGCGAGTAGCGAACCTGTCCGCGCGCGTCAATGTTTCGAGGCTGGAAAAAAAAAGTAGATACATTGAACCAGCTTGTATCCGGTCTACCGCGTCTCGCGTTATCTTAGACATCTCGAGAAAAAAAGGCTCTTAAAAATAGAGGAGTATATCACGTAGAGGCGGTGGTGTTAAATGTTTACATGGAACATTATATCTGTTGGAGCTAAATTTACAATACAGATGTGTGGTACGGCATGGTGGGGAAGTAGAGCGCACATCTGCGTACCCAAAAAAATCGCACGTCTGGTTCTTGTAAGCGAAGCCGTAGGATCTTTATTCAACTCTAATGGGTAACTGGCGCTAGTTAGGAAAAACTTAAGTAGCTGGCCATATATCTGACCACTGACCACACTATCCTTTTAGATGCTGAAGCCAAACTAGGTTATGATTTAATGATATAATTACTTCCCATTTGTGAAAACCAAACACGTACGTTAACGACGGGTAGCAAATCGGTCCAGATTCCTAGCCCATAATATTATAGGAATTATCCCTAAGCTCTTTAAATATAGCTACAACAATCGAATTATTAATTACAAACAATTTTGTTGCTAAATGGGGAGTATAATTATGTACTATGCAAAATTTATACTTTTACTATTGTCCGGCAACCCCCCCCCCCCCCCACCACCCCTCTCGAAAGTGCCCCCAGCCATTCGGAGAAAAATATTTGAAAGAAAACAAATGTATATTAATTTTGGGTACAAACTGACTCTACAATTACAACATCTTCACCAACCACCAAACCAAACTGACTCTACAATTACAACATCTTCACCAACGGCCACACCAAACTGACTCTACAATTACAACATTTTCACCAACTACCAAACCAAACTGACTCTACAATTACAACATCTTCGCCAACCAACACACCACACTGACTCTACAATTACAACATCTTCACCAACGGCCACACCAAACTGACTCTACAATTACAACATTTTCACCAACTACCAAACCAAACTGACTCTACAATTACAACTTATTCCAAACGGCCACACCAAACTGACTCTACAATTACAACATTTTCACCAACTACCAAACCAAACTGACTCTACAATTACAACATCTTCACCAACGGCCACACCAAACTGACTCTACAATTACAACATTTTCACCAACTACCAAACCAAACTGACTCTACAATTACAACTTATTCCAAACGACCACACCAAACTGACTCTACAATTACAACATCTTCGCCAACCAACACACCACACTGACTCTACAATTACAACTTATTCCAAACGACCACACCAAACTGACTCTACAATTACAACATCTTCACCAACTACCAAACCAAACTGACTCTACAATTACAACATATCCACCAACAACCAAACCAAACTGACTCTACAATTACAACTTATTCCAACCACACCAAAAAATGTCGACTGACAACACGACGACGGAGACATTTTAGCACGTTGTTAAACCCGCGCTTTAACTTAGGTGTTAACTTTCGCAGTATTTCAAGCACCACCGCCCCCTCCCCCTTATACCCCCTCCGCCCCCTTCCCACTCCCTCTTACAAAACCTCCCCCTGTCTACCCTAATCTTCCAATGGTGCGGGAAGTCCCGATAACAGAAGGGGGGTATCGATGAAAGGGAGCAGAGGTGTGTAAATTAAGGGGGTGTAGGGGTGGGGGTGGGGGAGGTGCCCCCGACTGGAGGGGGGGGGATGCGGAGCGTTGTTGTTTATCAGACTCGGTCAGGAACAAGCATATGGTTTTCATTTTCTCGAACTTGTTAAATCCCACCACTTTTATCCGGTCAAATCCCACTTTTATCTTGCTAAGCGCCACCAATTTACCTAGTTAAATTCAGTAAAACCCAATTAAAATATTAAATACCACTAATTCATCTGTTTATAAACGAGAGATTTATGTTTTTTTAAATGCTACCGATTCAATTTGTTCAATACCGTCAAATACGATTTTTATATAAAAAATCACATTGAATATCACCAAATCATTTAGTTTTTAGGTGCTACTAATGTATTCGGAAAAATTCAAATACAATTTGTAGCAGGGTGTAAGAACCACACGATTAAACAAGTGGAGAGATATGATCTGTAGATCATATGTTTTTGTGTTTTGTAGAACAGAAACATAACTCACAATGCTTACATTTTAATATATATAAAGTAGAGAATCCTCCTTAGAGGCAGCGATCCATTGGGCAGATGAAGTAGAGTTCAAATATTTGTTGACCTCGGCATATGAAAGGAATGTATGGTCAGAACTTTGGCCAGCCGCCTTTACTTTCCCTAACATGAGCTAGGTACACATACAGCTGGATGAACTCGAGGACGTTCTACTGACTTGGACCCGGATTCGAACTCGAGACTTCGGGTTAGCAGCCTAGCGATCTAAATTCATCTGAAAATCCAGATATTTAAGTGCCAGGCCTGTACATCATGAGTCATTATAAGCTCTGGGGCTTTAACACCACTAGTGTTATCATGAGCATTAGGGCATCCCGCCACGAGAATCATCATGAGCTTTAGGCATTAATACTTAACATCATCATGAGCAATATCATTCGCATTAGACTAAGCCTTCATAAACTTGTGCTTTTTAGAAATATCTATAGACAGTATGGTATTTTGAAGCTAAAATGTAGCACTAAAACCCTTCATTATAATACATTTAAAAGTAGATAAATTACAAAGACGAAATCGAACTAGGCAGTTTGAACGAAACAAGAGCAGAGCACTCGAGGGTAATGAGGTCGGTTAAAAAAAAATGAAGCGAGGTAACTCGGGAACAAATGCGAGGATTCGACTACCGCGAGGAGCACCAGTGAAAGACTGCGAGTAGCTAGGTTTTTAAGGATCGATATAAGGAACAAAAAGTGAGATCGAAGCCTCTAAATTTAGACCTTGTCAATGGCGACTGTGCTACGAATGCTAATAGGGGAATACGGTGTGGTGTGAAAAAGAACTTGGAGGACATTTTTGGGGTTAAACGTGTAAACTTAGTTTAATTAAACAGGAAAATTAAAAAGATAACTGCTCACATTCTCGTAAAAACTGGTAATTTAGAAAGTAATTGTTCCGCTGAAAAATTATTATCTTGAGACAAACGTTTAGAAATTTTTTTTTCTAAATATTTCAGTTGTTAGGGGAAAAATTATATTCGATTGTTATAATTGTACACAAAAATGATTATATTAATTCTAACTAATTAAAAAAAAACAGATTATCTATAATTTGTTTATAATTACAAGGAAAGAAATAATTTTAATTTTTTTTTTCGAATTAATTTTTTTTTACTTTTACCACTATTATTAAGTTGTTTATTACTAAAGTTGCGAAATCTAACGATGAAACGGCAAAGAAATATAATAGTTTGAGATTAAATAAATTGAATCTTTAATAGAGGATAGAAAAGTTGGCATCTTTTTAAACATGAATTAGTTACACGATTACTTTCCCTTTCCAGAATGGTTTTTATCTCTCATTATAATCGCAGACGATAAAGTTTAGTCACATAGATGTGATTACCGCCCCTAGAATCTTACACTATCTATGTAATTACCGCCCTTGCAGTCAATTACTACCATCGTGATTACTGACCTTGCAGTCAATTACTACCATCGTGATTACCGCCCTTGCAGTCAATTACTACCATCGTGATTAACGCCCTTGCAGTCAATTTATAACATCGTGATTAACGCCCTTGCAGTCTAAATAAAGCCAGTGATTACTGCCCTTGTTGTAAAATTTAAAAAAAAAACCCAAAACAAACTGCACTGTTTTGAAACTCGAGTAGAAAGAAAACAAAAAAAAACGAAAGAAAATTGACTTGAAACAGAACTTGACTTTTATAAATTTCGTTTCGACGCCGGACATGTTTTCAACTTGTAGCTAAAAACATTCCCCTCACATGCTTAATTTGACTCTCATGTTGCAACGTACTAAGTACCCCTTTAAACCTCCCCAAGTACCCATCAAGCACCCTCTTACACGACTTAAACCTCGTTCTAATCCTGATTCAGTGTGCACACCGGCGAATTTTTATTTTACCGTCCAAGAATTCCGTACTTCCGGTTTTTACTTCTCGTAAGATGTCAAGAATTGAAAAGAAAGTAACGATCACCCAGCCGTAATGGACAGGAACGGGTTTTCTTTCCCCCGGGGGTGTAGTCGCTGGGACCAGGAGATAAGCTCTGACGTAGCATTCAGCCGGGGACTGTGGTTCTGCCGGGTCCGGCTCGCGCCTTTTCGGTGTTGCGTTTTCCGGGTCAAAGAGGTTGTGTGCCGGCACTTAATGTAGGGATTACTGTGGTTCCCCGTCGATGTGTTGTACTGGCAGCCTGATGTATTACATGCTTCGATCCAGGCCTTATGTGACAACATTGATGAAATGTGCGTGTGGAGCGTTGTGTTGTGTATTTGATTGATGGCTTATGAAGAGTATGTGATATGTTATGTGGCAAATTTAATCATTTATGAGTATAGAGGGATGTGTGGTGTGGTTTGATGGATGACCTATGTGGAATATACGATAATAAGTGGTATGTGGTCCAAGCTGTCACGTGGGATGTGTGGTGTGGTTTGATGGATGACCTATGTGGAATATACGATAATAAGTGGTATGTGGTCCAAGCTGTCACGTGGGTAGTTTAAAAGATGTGCTATAAAATTAAACCTCATAATAGGCTTAATACACCCCCCTCCCCCAAACATATGGAACCTAATTTATTTATTATATTGTTCAGACAATGTTTTACTTGTTTGAAAGATGATTTAAGACTGGTTAATGATGAAAATATGTGTTCTAAATTATATGATGATTCACGCAATCAGTTTCTTCCAGGCATCTCTTCGGGGGGGGGGGGGGGGGGGGAAGAAAGTCTACACCCCCCTGGACGAGATGGAATTTATATAGTAATCATACAATTTTACTAGTGTCCGCCCCCCCCCCCCTCCGAAAAATGTTGACCGCGCCCCCCCCCCACCGAAAATATCTAGTGCCCACCCGGAGAAAAAAAGTCTGGAAGAAACACTGCACTCAATGTATGATATGAAGACAAGTGCGTTGTAGTTGATGTGATACTTAACGACTTCATGACTCATGTGGTTCTATTGATGAGCTAGGGGTCAATCCTAAGACGACCCGGCATGAAAAAAAAACGGAACTTTAATTTGTCCAATAAAGGAAGGAGTGCTAATATGATTCGCACCAGACAAGGTTAAAAATAGATATGTTATGGGTAGTCCAGTACGGTATCTGCGCTTCGCTTTTATGTTTCACCGGTCCTAAGATTCTAATTACCACGTGAGGCGTTAACTGCTAATTTAATCTAAAATTAATTATGAAGTTTTAAAAGTTAACCGCTTAGAGGATGTGACCACTATTTATAAAAAATTAGGAAACAGTTGGGATGGACATTCAATGTTAATATATCCCCATCCCCTATTTTCAATCACATCTGTTGTACATCCCCCCGTACCAAATGAATATCTCCTCATGCTGCTTTAAATACCTTAATCTCTTACCCAGCAGTAAACGTTCCATATCCCTTATACACGTCAAGCCTATCATCATCCTTAATCCATCAGCAATTAATTTCTAATTTTCCTCTCATAATTATATTAACTCGCCTCACCGCACACACACACAAACACATAATAATCTTAAAATCTTACCAAGTACCCATTAAATCTTGCTTGGTAGGCCTACTTCCTAAACTTCCAAATCCTTCATTTTCCTCTTAATATAAGCGTGCATATCTAAGCAAATATATATATATATATATATATATATATATATATATATATATATATATATATATATATATATATATATATATATATATATATATATATATATTCCAGTATCCTGCAATCCAGAAATGGAGCATATCCCACCCCACCTCCACCCCCACCCTTACGTCGGTCATGCACCTCACCATTACGTCTCCATCCGTGTGTGCAACTGATCCAAGTAAAACCAAACCACCAGACCGCGTCTCCCTGCAGTAGACCTTTGGCACTGGTTACGGTCCATTTCCTCTAGTTACGTGCCTAACCCCGCCCCCTCCATCCCTGCCCGCCCCCCCTCCCCCCATTACAGGTGCCAGACATTTCGAGCCCGCTTACCGGGTGCAAACCACGACCAGATTCGGTCTCTCTTTTAACTAGCGGCGTTGACCTTTTCCACCGAGCTCCAATAATGATACGTCTCCAGGATCCAGGCCCGGGGACATGCAAGCCGGTCCCGGGGCTGGGCGAGCGGGGCCCCGGGCATGAAATTTTAACCAAATGTATATTTAAAAAAAAATAACACCACCGAAATAAAAAGTTACAACTCACACAGCAGACGTCCAGCATGTGTGATGTGAGGACATATTAGTGGCAGATGACGGATCTCCTGACCCCCCCCCCCCCCCACCCAACCCCACCCCTTGAACCTCTGTGGTAGGTAACCAACAGGTTTGGCTCACGTTTCACCTTGCCTGTTTGTCAAGGTCGATTGCTAGGTTTACCCAGTGCGTTTATCGTTTTAAATAATTAAAAAATTTGTCGATTTTAAAGTAAATATTAAGTAAGATTTCAAGAAAACAGTTTAGCCAAGACAGGCAGACAGTTAGGAACAAAACGTTGTTTTCCGGTTAGCCTATGTCGTATAGGTACCAGTTTTGTAAAAAAAAAAAAAAAAAAAAAAAAAAAAAAAAAAAAAAAAAAAAAAAATTGTTGAAGTTAAATTTCCGGTTAAATCAAACATAAGACAAGCTCATAGAGAAAAAAATATTACCGGTGAGATATTTAAGAAAAGAATCTTCTGGAAACTGCTGAGATCGATATGGAGCCTATCAGTGGAACAAAACAACAAAGACATGCCACACAATGTAACACTGATGAGTCAGACGGAAGTTGTGTAGACACAGCGATCAAAACAATATGGCGCTGGGTAAGACCAAACGATACCACGCGATAGAAATACGAGCTATAGTAAGTAATTAAATGAAAGTTTATTAAATAATTAACAGAAAGTCACTCAAATAAATAATTTAGAGAAAGTCTAGTAAATAATTAAGGGAAAGTCACTCAAGTAAATAATTAAGAGAAAGTCTAGTAAATAATTAACAGAAAGTCACTCAAGTAAATAATTAAGGGAAAGTCACTCAAGTAAATAATTAACAAGAAGTCCGTCTGGTAAATAATTTTGGGAAATTCGCTCTTTAAAAAAAAAAAACAACTTCCCAGCAAAATGGTATGATAGTAGTCATACAGACAATTTGAGACAAACACGGCGGTGAAATTATGGGATATTTATTGGACTAGTTCCTGCGGCGGAAGAAAGGTAACAATAACCTTCCATATAATTTGTAAACGAATTGCAATAATATTCAAGCGCACGTGATAAAACGATAAACATTTCTTTCCGTTTAACTTTCAGAAAGTCCTATATCAAATAATGAAGCCATATTTTGAGCTTTGAAATAAAATAGTTATAAAGTAATCTCTGAAGTGGTTGAATGTTGTCTCACTCATGTGAGGCACAGAGAACAAAGAAAATAAAAGAAGCATATCTGAAACTGTACAAGATCTAGTATTATTCTTCTAAGACATTTTTCATTGTTCGATCAACAGTCGCTCCCTTATATGCAACCCTTGTCAAACACATTGTAAAAGTTGCTACCAACAAGTTATGTTTGCGATAAAAAGAAATAGTCTTATACTACATGTTCTTTGCAAAGTTTGGTAACATGGGATTTTAAAAAAAAAAAAAAACTGAATTTTAAAACATTGTTATTTTAAAATCTAAAAAATAAAAAAATAAAAATTAAATAATAAATAAACAAGGCACCACGTGACTAGTAGTTCGCACCATAGCAACGGGCGTTGTTTACAGTTTTGTCAGGTTTTAAAAAAAAATCCAGTCTGGTCGGGGGGAGGTGGTAAAGGGGTGGGGGGGACGGGGACCGGTTCCCCATCAAACACGCCATGGGTTTGATTGACAAGTTAGGCTCCCCCTCGGCAGCCCCCTCGCGGTTCGGGCGAGGGCAGATCTGATGTGAATTAGGAACACACTCCCATGGTGCGCGTTATGCAGGTGCGTAATTCGTGTCGGGAAGAGAAAAAAAAATACAACGTGGCCCCGTCAATGGGGCATATGGGTTTCTACTCTATGTAAGAATTACGGCTCTTGTATTGATATACGAACCAAGTAACAAATAGGGTCAAACTGGTACATATTTATTGTTTCCCTCTTTCCCCTTTCTCTCATTATATATATATATATATATATATATATATATATATATATATATATATATATATATATATATATATATATATATATATATATATATTGATACTTTGGTATAGTTTAGAATAAATCTCATGCTGGAAAATACAAACTGCATAATTAACTCAATTAATAATCTTAATTGCAACACTGTAATTGGCCCACAATTATCACGAGAGGCTACCCAAGCACGGAGTACTTTGAAGAGCAGCGGGCCGAACATCAGCATGGGCGGCGGGTAATGGTAAAAACCGCGATCCCTAGATTGCCAGTTGGGGCACTTGAAATTTAAATTCGAATCATTTAATACCTGGGATTATTTTTTTTTAAAGAACAGAATTACCCTGAGAGGGGAGGGATTTTCTGGAGTACGTGGTTATTTGACTACACGATGTGTAGGGGTGTGGGGTGGGGGGAGGGGGGGGGGGGTAAAGGAATAAATCAATCAGCCTAGTTTAAAACATGGATTCCGCAGGTTTTAATTTTAATCTTCACGGGGGCGAGGGTTCGGTCGTTTGATAATGTGGGGTATGGAGGTTCAAGTTACTAGTCCTATAATTATAGAACAAGAAGTGGAAGGGGTGGGGGAGGGTAATCTAGTTACCATAGAAACCACCAAGTTGGCATTAAATTATACGTTGGAAGTAGACGCGATGGAAAACTGGCCCGTTGATAAAAAAAACCCCGACTAGCTGGGCCAGCTCCCAGTTCCTCATATACTGGACATCTTTGATTTGATTGGTTCTTGTGACGTTGTCCAGTAACTACTTCCTGTGCCGGCGGTCACCCATTTGACGTCATTATGGCAGTAGCAGACGCCTCAGGACATGTTTGGAAGAGGAATCTTGGGAAATTTAGTTAGGTCACGTGACATGCCAAAATCTACAGATATATTTTTTTGTCTACGTATATCATCAACTCTTTCCCACCCTCCCCGGCAATCGGCTACGATTGTGCCGTCTTAGCACTTGAAGTTAATGAATCAAAATAATTAAAGTACTCCGTCTTAATTTTTATCTAACAAAACAAAGGCAGAAAATGGGGAGGTTTTTTTTACCCCCCCCCCCACAGATTGGGTGTTAGGTGTGAGAGGTGTGTTGGGAAGTGTTTGCGGGGTGTGTGTGTGCGGAGGGTGGAGGGTGGGTGAGAGAGTGGTGTGTTTGGAAGTGTGAAAAGTGTATGCGTGGTGTGTGTGTGCGTGCGCAGGGGGTGTGAGAGAGGTGTGTTAGGGTGTGTTCGAGAGGGGTGTGTTAGGGGTTTGTGTGAGGGGCGTGTGACAGATGTATGAGGGGTGTGCGAGGGGTGTGGGGGTTACATTACGGTGACAGATGGGTTTGTTATTGGAGAAGGCGGGTATTAAAAGAAAACACACCTACGTTGGGAGAGGGTGGGGTGGGGGAGGGGTGGGGTGGGGGAGCAGGTAACACCGACCAGGCAGCACACGTCTGCCATGTCGATGAGTTCCACCCCACACGGGTGTTATCAGGTGCACCTCTAAGGGGTGGGGGGGTTGGGGGTAGGGGGGAGTATTTTTCCGAACTCACGTTAAAATTCGATTGATCAAAATCTTTGTTGACTTTGTGCGTTGTTTATGTTACGTCTTATAAAAAACAGGCTATTAGGTAGGGCGTTTGAAAAAATTAAGCGTTAATTAATTATGCCAGAATTAACGTTAACTACATCTTATACCAGAAATGAGTCTTGATAAGTTGGAGCAGAATCTGCAACTTTGATCAAAACTCGAAACCAATGTTTTGTATCAGAAGTCAGAACCTATTAACTTTGTTAAAAATCTGAACTTAATAAACACGACACAAATAAACAAAGGTTTTGGACGAATACCTATTGTTGAACAACCATTGATCAGTTTTGTTTTCTAGTAGTTTTTATACAATTCCTGTATTTTTCTAAATGTTTCAAACTTCTTAATAGTCAGCGAGTTGATGAGAACTTTTTGCCTTTTGCCGAACCACCATCAATCTTTTATTTATTTGTAGTTTTTCTACGACTTCTGTTTTTCCAACATGGTTCGTGTCTCTAAACATCCACGAGCAAGTATAATTTACACGAACACCCCATTAGCATGCATGTTCTACAAGAACATCTCACGAGCTAGCATGTTCTACAAGAACATCCCACGAGCATGTTCTACACAAACATCCCAAGAGCACGTTTTACAAGAACATCCCACGAGCACGTTCTACAAGAACATCCCACGAGCACGTTTTACAAGAACATCCAACGAGCATGTATGTTCTACAAGAACATCCCACGAGCATGAACGTTTTACAAGAACATCCAACGAGCATAAACGTTTTACAAGAACATCCAACGAGCATGAACGTTTTACAAGAACATCCAACGAGCATGAACGTTTTACAAGAACATCCAACGAGCATGTATGTTCTACAAGAACATCCCACGAGCATGTATGTTCTACAAGAACATCCCACGAGCATGCAAATTCTACAAGAACATCCCACGAGCATGTTCTACAAGAACATCCCACGAGCATGTTCTACAAGAACATCTCACGAGCTAGCATGTTCTACAAGAACATACCACGATCATGCACGTTTTACAAGAACACCCCACGAGCATGTTCTCCAAGAATATCCAACGATAATGCACATTTTACAAGAACACCCCACGAGCATGTTCTTCAAAAACATCCCACGATCATGCACGTTTTACAAGAACAGCCCACGAGCATGTTCTACCCAAACAGTTAACGACCCGAGCAGATAGCAATAATTGAACATTAGCCTCCAGGCTTAGATGGAGCTTGATCCAGCATCTTCTAGTTCCTGGCATTTCGTTATCTTAGTTGCTCAATTTCTTAACGCTGTACCCCCCTCCCCCACCCCTCCCTCACTCGCGGCTTTATCTGAGTGGGCCAACATTTACTAATCAGCTCATCTGACTCCACTTTGATGCTATCATTTTGGCGGGGATTAGAAGCACCACACACACACACACACACACACACACACGCACGCACGACATGATATAAAAAAAATACCCCGTCGATTATGTAAATAAAAAATGAACTATTTTCAAGATAAAAATGTGTTCATTGATGAAATAATTACCCTACCCACTCTACGCTAGTTTGTTTTTGCAAGATTCAATTTTTTTTCCCCCAACATTATCCGCAAATATCGCGTCTTGATGTAAAGGAGGAATAAAAAAAAATTACCGTCTAGTCGGGAACGATCCAAAATCAAGATAAATCAATAGATCAGTTAATCAGTAGATCAACATAAAGTCAATACATTGATAAAATTTAAAAAAAGTAAAATTGATGATTTGATGGGCAAGAACGAGACTGAAGATTTTAAAAAAGCTTTACAGGAAAATTTTTAGAAACAAAATTGGGATTTGGATCGAGATTTCATGTATCATTCCTATAGTGCAGGGGTCTCCAAACTTTTCAGCCCGAGGGCCGCTTTAACTATCAAATGTTCAGGGGCCAGAGCCAGAGTTTTCTTCAAGAAATCTTTTCGGGGTGTTTTGAATTTTCTGGGCAAAGTTCCTCAGACAAACATTTTCTCCGTGGACACAAAGACCTTCGCGGGCCGGATGAGAGGACCTCGAGGGCCGCATCCGGCCCGCGGGCCGTAGATTGGAGACCCTGCTATAGTGGAAGCATTCAGATATTAAAGATCTCAAACAGCCATGGAAGTTCAATAGTTGTAACATTGTTGTTAATCGTCGATATATTGCTCATAGTATGAACATCTGGTATATCCGGGGTACAAATTGTGTACATTCAGGTGCAGATAAGTGTACTGTCACGTACATAAAACATGTTAATGAAACTCCGGTCACAAGAATCAGGTAATAAATAACAGCATAGCTCTAAATCTAACCGCATAGAGCAGACCCTAACCCATTCAGATATCACTGTGCAGCCACACCTCCCCTGTCAGCGGAAGTGACGTTTTACAGCTGAACATTTACAACACATTTCCTCTATTCCAGATCCCATATTTTATGGTCCATCTATAAATCAAACACATCCGGTTCAACACATTTGATGACATTTTTAAAGTGACTCGATATTTTTTTTAACCAAGGATTAGATCTAGGACTTGGATAGATTAAAAAAAAACCTTGACTTGATGAGATAGCCTTATATTATAATTATATGGTGCAACTTTAAGGCGGACAAAAATATATTCGAGTTAATGTGTTGGAAAATGTTCAAATGGGTATCAGAGTTTCTTTCAGGCAACTCTTCGTCGATAGAACTGATATAGAAAATGGATACTTCTGCCATAGTCCGCCCCTCTCCATAAAATGTATTAGCCCCCCCCCCCCTAAATTTCCAAGTGCCCCCACCCACAGAGTGAAAAAAAGTCTGAAAGAAACACTGATGGGTATCAGTATGTGTAGCCATGAGGGGAATTAATCCACTCAGGAGACGTCAGGCTTGCAAGAGTAGTCTTCCCCGCTGAAAGACATCCTTTAGAAATATTTGGGGATGGTACAGCCAATTTTTGCATATATTACTGCATGTAGTGGTAATTGTCTCTGTCACTTCTGATACTTTGACCCCGATGAATTCGTTGTTTGAAATAAGTAACGCTAATAGATGGGAAAAATAGAAAAATTCCCTTGATCGACTAGATAAACAATCATGTTTGATAACTTGAAGTTTCCATAACTCTGGGTAGACAGTTGTGTCATCTCCCCTTGTAATTGCCGAGACAGGGGCAGGCTATCAAGACCTTCATGATAGACACACAGCGATAATCAGAATTTCTTCTCCCTTTTTTTTTTCGTAAACCCAACGCCGGAGAGCTATGAGCAGCATCTAAGGGACGTCATCGCAACAGAGAGAAAACACAAGACACTCACGGCGGTTTCTCTTAAAGGGAAATAATTATGGTTTCCCCGAAGGGAAGTAATAATCATGAAAACAAGACAAGGGAGGTACTACTTCTAAAAGTGTAATATCCCCGAGTACCAAACTTCCCGGGGAAAAAAAAACAACATCGTCCACTCCTATCGATTCTATGTTTAACGATACGGTGGTATCGATGCTAAGAAAAAAGCGATTTGTCTTATACCGCCGCGATAAGATGAACGATCGATACCGCCCACCGCAGATCGTTCATCTCGACAGGGCGTAAAGTTGTCGGGATGGGCAATGGAGCAGCTCATCATCACGTGCTTTGAATCTCCCGATACGAAAATAAAGCTGTAAAGGGTTGTTCTAGCATGTCGTAAATGGTAAACTGGATAACGAGATACGCAAATAAAGCTGTAAAGGGGTTGTTCTAGCATGTTATAAATGGTAAACTGGATAACGAGATACGAAAATAAAGCTGTAAAGGGGTTGTTCTAGCATGTTATAAACGGTAAACTATATAACGAGATACGCACATAAAGATGTAAAGGGTTGTTCTACGCAAATAAAGATGTAAAGAGGTTGTTCTAGCATGTTATAAATGGTAAAATTTTATAACGAGATACGCAAATAAAGATGAATAAGAAATAAAGATGCATAAACATATTTCCCATGTATGTTTTTGTAAACAGTTCCTAAAAATGTGCTAAATGTTCAACTGAAGCACACTCTGATTTATTTTTTGTTCTCCTTTTATTTAAAAACGCAAACTTTTTTTTTTTTAAAGAACAAGGGAAAAAAACAACTGAATTTTCAAACCGAATATCAATTGTCTTAATCTTTTGCATCCAGCTATTTTATTTGAAAAGACTGCATGCACAAAACAAACAAATCTAGAGCACAGCATGTTAGAGATGAATTCTGCGATCGCGAGAGGTTGGTAGAGGATATGTACAAGTGCACATAATGTTTCAAGTGTGGGGCTAAAAGCAATACTTAGCAATATTCAACATAGACAAAAATATTACTTGTAAGGAATTCATATCCAATAAGTCATAATTAGATATAATGATAGTAGATATCTACAAAAACACACCACTTTTGAAGGCTGGGACGGAAAGAATTTTTTTTTTAGCTAGCAATAAAGACAACAAAAATATTACTTGAGAAGATTTTATGACCGACAAGGCGTAATTAGATAAAATAAAGGATAGACAAACATAAGTTAGACAGAGGTTAGGACAGGAGAGAAATATTTGGGTAGAAATTGAGACAGACACAATAATAGGAAAGAATTGGTTTAGGACGCACATTACAGACGGTTGGAATTTAGAGGCTATGTAGGCTCGGGTTAAGATTTAAAGCGCTGTGTTGCTTTCAGACATTTTTCTTCGAGGGGTGTGGGTGGGGTTGGGGACTTATAACCTTTTCGGAGAGGGAACGCATTTTGATTTTCGGTGGGGGGGGGGGGGGGGGCACCGGTTGAAGTATATATATTTTATATATCAATTAATTATATATTTTTTTATATTTCATTCGGGGGGCGAGAGGTGGTTGACGTGGCGGGGGGGGGGGGGGGGATAGCGTTCCAGTGAACTGCAAGCAAATGAATTATGTATATTTGCTCCTGTCTCTAAATTCGGCTTGTATTTTACTAGTGGTTGCCTTAGATGTTTCTAAAATTAGTTTACTCATAAGCCTATGCCTCTATAGTTGGCTTCTAATTTACTAGTGGTTGCTTTAGATTTTTCTAAAATTAGTTTACTTATAACCCTATGCCTCTATATTTTGCAACTAACGAACTTATCCCCCAGAATGTCTTCTGGCTAGTGACCAGCTAAACAGATGCCAGAATTGCTTGTTAGTGTTGACCACTGGGCTCCCAATCTGCCAACCGAATCTGTAACAGCTGCGCTGAATGGCTAACACCGCTCAAGTGGATACAGTCCTTATCGATGATTGGCTGAGGAAATGAACTCCGAGCGTAAAGGAGTAGCTTCCGGCAAAATGGCCGCTGAGTTGTGAATTGCCGTGGACGAACAGTTGCAATTGGGTAAAGCAAACAAGCTTAGTCGAATGGGTCAGTGTCAGGAGCCCCGGGGGGGTGGGGGGTACTGGTCATTTGGTGGTCAGCTTCGTTATTGGGTGCTTAATATTGCCCGGGGGCTGGGAGGTCAGAAGGTGAAGAGGAGAGAACAAAGCGGTTGGGGGGGGGGAGGGGGGTAGGACACTTCAGGACAATGCAGTTTGAACAAACACTGCAGGAGAGAGGACATTGCACGTAGCAGGACACTGCAGGACAAAGTGCACGTCATAGCACTGGATGAATAGGAGTTGATAGACTGAAGACTACACGGTACCAGTGTTCTATGTTCCCTCTAAGCTGCGCGGTCGCGCAGTAGTTTTTAACTGCCGCGCAGTCATTTTGTAAAATACTTGTATCCTTATATAAGACTTAGAAGAAAGCGCACACAAAATTTACGTAGCACAAGATCCTTTTCCCCTTAGAGGGAACATCGCCAGTGTTTCTTCAGATTTTTTTTCTCAGGGGGGGGGGGGGGCACTTGAAGTTTTCGGGGGGGGGGGGGGGGGGCACTTGAAGTTTTCGGGGGGGGGGGGGGGGGGGCGGACTAAAATTTCCAGCGGGGAGGGGAGCGGACACTGATAAAAGTATATATTCTATATATAAATTCCATTTCGTACGGGTCGCCCCCCCCCCCCCCACCGAAGAGATGCTTGGAAGAAACACTGCACGGTACTGCAGTGAAAAAACAAATATTCCCCCCCCCCCTCCTAGTCGCAAAACAACCAACAACCGAGAAAGCATGTTATCCTAAAACGATAATTTACGACATTCGGTGCAAACTTCACAAGCATTATATCTGTAGGTTCCATGTTAGAAACAAATCAGTAAATATTGAACCTAAAAAATATGTGCCATGTTTTCACATATGGTATAATTTCTTCAAGTCAAACTTGTTACCAGAACGTATTTGGTTTTTCTAGACCTCAAGACATCGTATGCCACCAGCCGATAGTCTGGCGTTTATTTGCATGTGTAATTTCGGAAGCACTAGCTTGTTTCGTTTTGCAACGCACTTCCGGTATAATATTTAGAATTATCCCGCCTGAATTTGAAATGAATTTCATATCTCCTCCTGGGTGGTAATATTACGATCATCTGCTGCGAGTTAGCTCCCTTCACATAGTACCTTCTTTGCCAAGGGAGACCATGCCTGGTCGCTAAATTAATATCAGAATAAAAAAAAACCTCCTGTTTACACAGGGTTACGCCACCTTGCCATGTATATTTACAGTAAACAAATTGGCGCGTGGAGCTATTTACAACTCACTCTCCGGTGTGAATTTAACTTGTTATTTGATTGGTGGAATTATTCGCGAGGTAGAAAGGTCACAGATCATACTGTAAACACGCTAAAAGAGAAGCAGCTCGCCACAATAGAAAAAACTCGAAACTGGTTGAAACAAAATAAATTAATCCAACATTTTTAATATATACAAGCGCCGAAAAAAATAAATAATTAAATGGTTAAAACAAATATTACATCCAAGTGATGTTCTATACTGCTTTATAGCTTGCACATGTTCTACCACAGCTGAATAGAATTTTAAAACTAACATAACGTAACATTAAAGGTTGTTTTTAAAAGGGGTTTTAGCGTCTTTTCAGATGTATTAAGTTACAGTCAGAAAATTAACAGCGATCACAAGTGCTTCAACTATAACAATTTTACGCTGTGTGTTGTGTTTTTCATTTAGTAAACAATAGCAGGGACTAACATCAACCGTACAACACAAGACAACTACATCCATCCTTACACTGCATCATCTACCATACACAGACAACAGCATTTATTCCTACACATCTGACATACACTATCAGACAACATCTACCGTACACAACAACATCTACCATCAAACAACAACATCTACTCCTATACAACACCATCTACCATACACAATCAGACAAAACCATCTATTTATACTCAACAGCATCTATCATACGAAATCAGACAACAGCATCTACACAATCAGACAACATCTACCATACACAAGCACACAACACTATCTATTCATACACATCAGCATCTAATATACACAATAAAACGACAACATCTACTTCTACACAACACCATCTACCATACACAATCAGACAACAACATCATCTACCATACATAATCAAACAACATCTACTCAATCACAAAACCATCTACCATACACAATCAGACAACAACATCTACTCAAACACAACACCATCTACCATACACAACCAGACAACAACAACTACCCCTTACACACCCAGAAAATACCAGCAGCCCTCTACCAGAAGTCACTATCTCCAGTTTGTGAGCTGTTGGCAGATGTTTGAATCGCCACACTACCACGCTTTGTGTTGGGCATAAAACATTCTTTAGAAAAAAATGTTTATTATAGAGCATTTTAATATTTTAGTACAACAAATATTCCTCGGACTGGTTACAAAAATATTTTTAGACAATCCAATTTGGTTGGCCTTATATCAGAACCCAACAATTCCAATTTGGTTGGCCTTATATCGGAACCCAACAATTCCAATTTGGTTGGCCTTATATCGGAATACAACAATTCCAATTTGGTTGGCCTTATATCGGAACCCAACAATTCCAATTTGGTTGGCCTTATATCGGAACCCAACAATTCCAATTTGGTTGGCCTTATATCGGAACCCAACAATTCCAATTTGGTTGGCCTTATATCGGAACCCAACAATTCCAATTTGGTTGGCCTTATATCAGAATACAACAATTCCAATTTGGCTGGCCTTATATCGGAGCCCAACAATTCCAATTTGGTTGGTAGTATATCGGAACCCAACAATTCCAATTTGGTTGGCCTTATATCGGAACTCAACAATTCCAATTTGGTTGGTAGTATATCGGAACCCAACAATTCCAATTTAGTTGGCCTTATATCGGAATACAACAATTCCAATTTGGTTGGCCTTATATCGGAATACAACAATTCCAATTTGGTTGGCCTTATATCGGAACCCAGCAATTCCAATTTGGTTGGCCTTATATCGGAATCTAACAATTCCAATTTGGCGGGCCTTATATCGGAACACAACAATTCCAATTTGGCGGGCCTTATATCGGAACCCCAGCCCCATACCCACGCATGACCCGCCCCATCAGAACCTCCCCACGGTTGGGAATGAAACGACCCAAACTAAGGGAGCCTAATCTTCCTGTACACCGCCGGGCGTGTTTAGGGGTGTCCGGGTTACAGCCCCTGAATGTTACAACTGATCCGGGATGGTTCTGTTCCCGTGTGCATGTGAAACCCCGTTAAACCCCTTTAAACCCCGTTAAACCCCCCTAGTCTATCTCGCCTATTTCAACTTGCCATTGCCAGATTGGACTGAAGGATTTGTAGCTTATCTGGCCCCGGCGGGTGAATATGTCAGCCCCAACAGTTTAGTTTGGTCTGTAATTTGTCTCTTTTAGTTACAAGCAAACCTTGATTAATGTTGCTGTTAGCTGAGGTGGTATTCGGGCCTTGGAGAGACATTTAAATACACGTACTCAACGAGGGAGGAATCTACTGGGCAATAATAAAGTAAATGGAAAAATATATTATGCCTATTATATACACACACACACATATATATATATATATATATATATATATATATATATATATATATATATATATATATTTATATATTATATATTATATATGTGTAAATACATATATATATATAATTATATATATATATATATATATATATATATATATATATATATATATATATATATATCCTGTATTTTAAGATTTAAAGGGTGCATGTTGCAAATGTTGAGATGTTTCTTTGACCACAGCTTACAAAGGGATTGAGTGTGAAAACATTTGTCTACTCGCTTTAATTTTCCGCGACTTAAGATATGGTAGATTAGATGGGGGTAGCCACACTCAAGTTATTCAGTTAACCCTCATGTGCTCTAACACTCAACCACCTATTAAAGTGTCCACTGTTTATGAACAAAGAGATGAGTTTTTTAAAAATATCTTTTATTTAAGCTGAGTCCCATTGAAATGTTGCACCTTGCTGGAACTAGTAGCACGTTGTTGTAGAGTCTGGCAGGTGTAAGAACCAGAACTAGAGAGCCCAGGTCAAGTCAAAGCTGTCAGTATTGGGTGGGGTCGGATTAGGGGTGGGGTTGGATTGGGGGTGAGGTCGGATTAGGGGTAGTGCCCTACACACAAGATGACCTGGTGTGGTATGGTTACGGGCGGGGTGGGTTTAATTTGTGGTAGTAAGTTGAGGTTTTGAGGTGTGGTTATGGATTGTAAGGTGTGTTTGTGAAGTGTGTTGTGATGTGTTATTGGGGGAGGGGGGTGAAAGGTGAGTGAGATTTGTAGAAGTTTAGTGTGGTTGTGTGATGTAGTTGTGAGATGTGGTTGTGTGATGTGGTTGTGAGATGTGGTTATGTGATGTAATTGTGAGATGTGGTAGTGAGATGTGGTAGTGAGATGTGGTTGTGAGATGTGGTTGTGAGGTGTGGTTGTGAGGTGTGGTTGTGAGGTGTGGTTGTGAGATGTGGTTGTGTGATGTAATTGTGAGATGTGGTAGTGAGATGTGGTAGTGAGATGTGGTAGTGAGATGTGGTAGTGAGATGTGGTTGTGAGATGTGGTTGTGAGATGTGGTAGTGAGATGTGGTTGTGAGGTGTGGCTGTGAGATGTGGTTGTGAGTTGTGGTGGGACACGTGCTACTAAGGTTTGGCGTAGTTTCGGTTTGATTTTCAAAAGACAGTTAAAAGGAAGTTAACGTACACCCCTGAAAAATCTATCAACGACATGACGTCAAAACATTTGTTGATGTTCTAAAACTATTCATCTTCACACATTAAAAAAAAAACTACCTTCTGTTTTTTCAAACATTTTAATCCCCTGGTTATTTGATCTGTCAAGACGTATTATCTTAATCCGTAAATAAATGAGCACTAATCCAGGCCTTCCCGAAAAAAAAAGAAGAAAAAAAAGAAAACGAAAAAAGAACCTATAATTAAAGAGAAAATAACCCGTGTAAAAATGTAACGCATTTAGTACATTTTAATCACAGATTATACAGCTCAAGGGACGTAACCGCCCCTTTCGTGAGAAAAAAAGGGGGTGGGGGAGGGAGGGGGAATGTCCGTGGTTTCCATTCATTTCAGACTTCCAATACAGACACGTTCACGGTAAAACAAAACACCTTTTATACGTGGGGGGAAGCGAACGATAA
The DNA here is from genome assembly GCF_028476545.2 of Physella acuta. Taxonomy (NCBI): domain Eukaryota; kingdom Metazoa; phylum Mollusca; class Gastropoda; family Physidae; genus Physella; species Physella acuta. The sequence goes on along the minus strand of NW_026732075.1, from coordinate 18,945 downwards.
CTCGCGTCTACCTTCCGAAGACTGGCAGCATAGAGTTCCCGTTCTTTGACCCGCTCGCGTACAGATACATTTCATTGCCATTAAGAAAAAGTTGGGAGAGATGTGTGAGTGTGTGTGTGTGTGTGTGTGTGAGTGTGTATGGGTAATGGGGGGAGGGGGTTCCATGGCTAACCACAACGACGACGACTCGCCCCTCCCCCATCCACTAACATACGTTCCAACTTTCCGGGTCTATTCATCGCCTCTACTTTCGATTTCCCCATTCTCCCTGCTCGCGGTGTAGTAATTAAACCCAGGTACCTAACCGATCATTAATCTACAATCAATTTCTCTTTCTACAGGTCCAAAAAAAACCCCACTGAATGTTGAAGGTATAAATACAAAATCAATGTCGGCGTCAACAAGGGATTAGAAGGGAAAAAAAATTACTGGTAAAACTGAGCATAGCCGATGTACATTGGTCGGCGTGGTCGGATGGTGGAGCATACGACTGTTAACCCAAAAATCGCAAGTTCGAATTCCAAGTTCTACTCTCGTAGAAAATCCCGGAGCCCGCTCAGCTGTGATGAGTACCTGACTTACGTTAGGGAAGTAAAGGCGGCTGGGCATAGTGCTGACCATGCTATCGCTTGACATGCCGAGCTTTCAATGTAACAGGTTAACTCTACTTCGCCTGACTAATAGGTTCTAGAGGGTACTTTACTATAATTGGCGAACGATCCTTATCGTATTTTAAAAAGATGATTCGAAATGGGTAATTTCCTCATATGCCCCCCCCCCCCCCCCAAACACATACCCCCTTCCCTCAGTAAAATCAGACAAGTGAAAGAGTTGCAGAAAGAAACACCTCGCCGTGTCTGCTAATGGACTAGTCTGGCATCTGTGAGACATGAAGACGTGGAGGGATTAAAAAAATGATATTCCGTGGTAGTGCTCATGGAAAGTTCTGGAAAAGTTAATGGACCTGGAGGTGGTAGCCAAGAGGATTGGTTTTAAAAAAAACTACGTCACTTTGACATACACACACACACACATACACACGCACACACACACACATGTCTTACAAAAAGGGTCGGCATAAGGAGAGCCTTATTATAAGAGACTGTCGAAAACAATTTATTAAAAAAAATAATTAATCGGTTGAAATGTGCTAAGTAACAGCCTAGCTGTACTAAGTGAACAATAGGCCTAGATGTGCTGATCGACAGATAGGCCCAGATGTGCTAAGTGAGCAATAGGCCTAGATGTGCTAAGTGAACAATAGGCCTAGATGTGCTGATCGACAGATAGGCCTAGATGTGCTAAATGAACAATAGGTCTAGATGTGCTGATCGACAGATAGGCCCAGATGTGCTAAGTGAGCAATAGGCCTAGATGTGCTAAGTGAACAATAAGCCTAGATGTGCTGATGGACAGATAGGCCTAGATGTGCTAAATGAACAATAGGCCTAGATGTGCTAAGTGAACAATAGGCCTAGATGTGCTAAGTGAACAATAGGCCTAGATGTGCTAAGTGAACAATAGGCCTAGATGTGCTGATCGACAGATAGGCCTAGATGTGCTAAATGAACAATAGGTCTAGATGTGCTGATCGACAGATAGGCCCAGATGTGCTAAGTGAGCAATAGGCCTAGATGTGCTAAGTGAACAATAAGCCTAGATGTGCTGATGGACAGATAGGCCTAGATGTGCTAAATGAACAATAGGCCTAGATGTGCTGATCGACAGATAGGCCTAGATGTGCTAAGTGAACAATAGGCCTAGATGTGCTAAGTGAACAATAGGCCTAGATGTGCTAAGTGAACAATAGGCCTAGATGTGCTAAGTGAACAATAGGCCTAGATGTGCTAAGTGAACAATAGGCCTAGATGTGCTAAGTGAACAATAGGCCTAGATGTGCTAAGTGAGCAATAGGCCTAGATGTGCTAAGTGAACAATAAGCCTAGATGTGCTGATGGACAGATAGGCCTAGATGTGCTAAATGAACAATAGGCCTAGATGTGCTGATCGACAGATAGGCCTAGATGTGCTAAGTGAACAATAGGCCTAGATGTGCTAAGTGAACAATAGGCCTAGATGTGCTAAGTGAACAATAGGCCTAGATGTGCTAAGTGAACAATAGGCCTAGATGTGCTAAGTGAACAATAGGCCTAGATGTGCTAAGTGAACAATAGGCCTAGATGTGCTAAGTGAACATTAGGCTTAGATGTGCTAAGTGAACAATAGGCCTAGATGTGCTAAGTGAACAATAGGCCTAGATGTGTTGATTGTCTGAACCAGGCGTAAATGGTATTACAAAAAAAGCAAGTTAATCAAATTACCAAATAAATATTTGATAAGAATTTTTTAAAATTAAAATCATACCATTGCACAAAACACACCAAGTAATACATGGATGTCCAATCTAAGTTCTATTTGAACCTACGTGTTACATACACACCCATTCGCCATTCCGCTTAGCTTTTACACTTATTCATGTTTCCAATTTTTTTCTACTCAACAAATTACCATCTGCACAAAGGTACCTTGTTTCAAACAATTCACAATCACCACTTGATCGATCTACCATTGAACTCGTCGACCTGGGCTTCCCCGTGTTTAAATATGTAAAACTCTGCCGCGCTGATAATCACTGCATGTTTAAAGCATGTAAAAATATATCCACGGGGATAATTACAGCAAGCTTAAAAGCATTAAAAATCTATTCTTAGAACGATAACTATGGCGAGGATTTAATATTTTTTTAAAACATGTAAGGGTAATTTTTTAAGGGACATAACTCTTCTTACAAAATTCCATTTAAAAAAGAAAGTTTAAAAAAAGGTAGTGGGGTGACAAAACAACGCTTAGCGACATTTGTGGGAGATAATCCCCGCAGTAATCCAGATTATCCCCACATAATTCTTCTCGGCTGGGGTCCCGCGTCGGCTGGTGGCTAGGGGTGAGAGATAACAATCTTAATTTTGGTTGGTGGGGGTCTTTTGAATGGGAGAAATGTGATAGTGGGGGGTCTTTTGAATGGGAGAAATGGGAGAGTGGGGGGTCTTTTGAATGGGAGAAATGGGAGAGTGGGGGGTCTTTTGAATGGGAGAAATGTGAGAGTGGGGTGTCTTTTGAATGGGAGAAATGTGAGAGTGGGGGGTCTTTTGAATGGGAGAAATGTGAGAGTGGGGGGTCTTTTGAATGGGAGAAATGTGAGAGTGGGGGTCTTTTGAATGGGAGAAATGTGAGAGTGGGGGTCTTTTGAATGGGAGAAATGGGAGAGTGGGGGTCTTTTGAATGGGAGAAATGTGAGAGTGGGAGGTCTTTTGAATGGGAGAAATGTGAGAGTGGGGGGTCTTTTGAATGGGAGAAATGGGAGAGTGGGGGTCCTTTGAATGAGGAAAATGTGGGAGTGGGGGTCTTTTGAATGGGAGAAATGGGAGAGCGGGGGTCTTTTGAATTGGAGAAATGTGGTAGTGGGGGGTCTTTTGAATGGGAGAAATGGGAGAGTGGGGTTCTTTTGAATGAGGAAAATGTGGGAGTGGGGGTCTTTTGAATGGGAGAAATAGGAGAGTGGGGGTCTTTTGAATGGGAGAAATAGGAGAGTGGGGGTCTTTTGAATGGGAGAAATGTGAGAGTGGGGGTCTTTTGAATGGGAGAAATAGGAGAGTGGGGGTCTTTTGAATGGGAGAAATAGGAGAGTGGGGGTCTTTTGAATGGGAGAAATGTGAGAGTGGGGGGTCTTTTGAATGGGAGAAATGTGAGAGTGGGGGATATTGTGAGGGGGGTGGGGTTGTGGGGGTCTTTTGAATGGGAAAAAATGTGAATGTGAGGGTCTTTTAAACAGGAAAAATGTGAGAGTAGGGTGGGGCTATTGTGAGAGGGAATGTTCTTAATTTTGGTTGGTGGTTTTTTTTTTCTTGGGTTGAAAATGTGAACGTGGGGTGGGGGGTCTTTTGTGTGCGCGTGGGGGGGGGGGGGGAGATTTTAATGTTGGTGGGGATCGTTTGAGGGGCAACATGTGAGTGTGTGGGTCTTTTGTGGGACACAATGTAAGCATGGGGGTCTTTGACTAAAATAAACAAATGAGCGCGGTCTTGAAAGGATAATATGTTTTTGGGGATCTTTAGAGAGGGAAAATATGAGCGTTGTTGTCTTTTTGGAAAAAAACTACTGATGTCAGCTTTTTTTTTAATGTATTCGTATTTTTAAAAAAATGTCATGTTTACTCAGGACTCACTATTTCATTCAACTAGGGACCCGAAGTCATGGAGTAAAATACGAAACTGACAAATCCTTCAGCTTTCTTTTTTTAAATACGTCTAACACATACGTACGAAACGTAAAATCCACATCGTTTCACACCATTTTTTTTTTACTATCATTCCAATTCAACCAGTAGCGCAACAACCTACCACATCAAACCAATTTTTAAAAAAAGAAGACAAGACCTCACAAGCCCTAACCAAACAGAGCTGAGAAAAAAAATGTATGTTCCTTTTCAAACGTAAGTAGTCGCCAAACATAGATGTAGCAACGAATCGCCAATTTCTCTGTGATGGTGTGTGTGTGTGGGGGGGGGGGGGGGGGTATCGGAGGGGTCGTGATTTGAATGGCGTCGGCGGCCTACAACTAAATTGTGTTTACATTCGTGTGTATGAACCAGTAACACATTCTAATCAATTTTTTTTCTTTCTTTTTTGGCACGATTGACTTCAATGAACTTGAAATTTTACCGATGAAAATATCTTTTAATTCTATTCAAAAGTTTAAAAAAAGGGAGCAAAATAGATAATTTCTGTGCGATTGAATGAAAAGGGAGTTGTTAGTAACATTAGAGCAGGGAGGAATGGTGGCAGTAACATTGGAATTAAAATACCCCACCTCGCCACCCATGAAGTCATTTCATCTTTTGTATTCAAAAATGTCAAAACTTGCTTTATTAAGATACACACGGCTTAGTAGGTCCCTGTTTGTTTAAACTCTCCTAGTCCCCTATTCCCACACTTTCCTTTCTTCACCTTAAAAAAATGTCTTTCATTCAAGGTAATCAGTCAAGTTGGAATAATATAAAAATGTGCCTGGTCAATTTTTAGATAATGTTAAGTAGACAATGATAAACATCATGTAGGAGGGGTCAGCATAATTAGTTGATGTTTTATATCTACCACATTGGTCATTTTAATACAACAAGTAGTTTCATAGATAGGCGTAGTCGGGGGGAAAGAGCTTGCGCCTGTCTGCCGGAAAGTCTCGAACTCGATTCCAAAAGATTTTCCTTTTGTATAGAATAGTTTCACTTGCGAGATGGTCGTTTTACTAAAATGTCAGTTTTGATATGAGTTTAAAGGAAAGTAGTAGCCCACTTATACATATCTCATGAAGTTTCAAATAATTTGGTATAAGAGTTTGATAAGTATAGGACCTAGGGTGGTAATAATCCATATCGGTTTAAAAGAGATACAGAATAGTGTTTTAAACATCATTTAGGGTAGGCGTCTTACTGTGGCGTAGGCAGAAGGGGGGGGGTTAGGGGGGGGGTATGACCCCCCCTCCATAGACCCATCGGTATATATATATATAAAGTATGAGGGGGGGGTGCAAATCGAAAGTTTGAGGGGGGTGCAAATCGAAAGTTTGAGGGGGGGGGGGGGTGCAAATCAAAAGTTTGTCCCCGGGTAAAAAATTGGAACTCCCCCCTTGAGACGATCCTGGCTAAGCCACTGGCGTCTTATAATCTTTAAACTATGGGGTTTAAAGGTGATCTGAGAAATGGGGTTTAAGGGTGATCTGAGACATGGGGTTTAATTAAAGGTGATCTGAGACATGGGGTTTAAAGGTGATCTGAGACATGGGGTTTAATTAAAGGTGATCAGAGACATGGGGTTTAATTAAAGGTGATCTGAGACATGGGGTTTAATTAAAGGTGATCTGAGACATGGGGTTTAATTAAAGGTGATCTGAGACATGGGGTTTAAGGGTGATCTGAGACATGGGGTTTAATTAAAGGTGATCTGAGACATGGGGTGTAAAGGTGATCTGAGACATGGGGTTTAATTAAAGGTGATCTGAGACATGGGGTGTAAAGGTGATCTGAGACATGGGGTTTAATTAAAGGTGATCTGAGACATGGGGTGTAAAGGTGATCTGACACATGGGGTGTAAAGGTGATCTGAGACATGGGGTGTAAAGGTGATCTTAGACATGGGGTTTAAAGGTGATCTGAGACATGGGGTGTAAAGGTGATCTGAGACATGGGGTTTAATTAAAGGTGATCTGAGACATGGGGTTTAATTAAAGGTGATCTGAGACATGGGGTGTAAAGGTGATCTGAGACATGGGGTGTAAAGGTGATCTGAGACATGGGGTGTAAAGGTGATCTGAGACATGGGGTTTAAGGGTGATCTGAGACATGGGGTGTAAAGATGATCTGAGACATGGGGTTTAAAGGTGATCTGAGACATGGGGTGTAAAGGTGATCTTAGACATGGGGTTTAAAGGTGATCTGAGACATGGGGTGTAAAGGTGATCTGAGACATGGGGTTTAATTAAAGGTGATCTGAGACATGGGGTGTAAAGGTGATCTGAGACATGGGGTTTAATTAAAGGTGATCAGAGACATGGGGTTTAATTAAAGGTGATCTGAGACATGGGGTTTAATTAAAGGTGATCTGAGACATGGGGTTTAATTAAAGGTGATCTGAGACATGGGGTTTAAGGGTGATCTGAGACATGGGGTTTAATTAAAGGTGATCTGAGACATGGGGTGTAAAGGTGATCTGAGACATGGGGTTTAATTAAAGGTGATCTGAGACATGGGGTGTAAAGGTGATCTGAGACATGGGGTTTAATTAAAGGTGATCTGAGACATGGGGTGTAAAGGTGATCTGAGACATGGGGTGTAAAGGTGATCTGAGACATGGGGTTTAATTAAAGGTGATCTGAGACATGGGGTGTAAAGGTGATCTGAGACATGGGGTTTAATTGAAGGTGATCTCAGACATGGGGTTTAAAGGTGATCTGAGACATGGGGTGTAAAGGTGATCTGAGACATGGGGTTTAAAGGTGATCTGAGACATGGGGTTTAAAGACGATCTCAGACATGGGGTTTAATTAAAGGTGATCTGAGACATGGGGTTTAATTAAAGGTGATCTGAGACATGGGGTTTAATTAAAGGTGATCTGAGACATGGGGTTTAATTAAAGGTGATCTGAGACATGGGGTGTAAAGGTGATCTGAGACATGGGGTTTAAAGATGATCTCAGACATGGGGTTTAATTAAAGGTGATCTGAGACATGGGGTGTAAAGGTGATCTCAGACATGGGGTTTAAAGGTGATCTGAGACATGGGGTGTAAAGGTGATCTCAGACATGGGGTTTAAAGGTGATCTGAGACATGGGGTGTAAAGGTGATCTGAGACATGGGGTTTAGTAATGAAGCAGTACAGTGGTTCATTCATTTTTTTGAAAACAAGCAGCAACCCTTCTTAAGATTACACGTTACGGCTTTCATACTGAACCAGTAGACTGTGGCTTACATTACACCTTTCCCACATAACCAGTACGGCATCCTCAGCCCCCCCCCCCCAAATTACACTTTTTCCAGTTAACCAGTACGGCTTTCTTCCCTCCACCCCCACCCCCACCACCTTCACACACACACATTACACCTTTCCACCATTTCTTGCCTCATTTGTAAAACATTCCCAGCGCACGTCTGCCCAGTCAGGTCCCCCATCAGTTCACGTCTGCAAGTAGCAGACACCCTTCACATCGGGTTAACCGGACGTACGCCTGATGGGTGCAGTCAGACCTTCACTGGCGCGGGGGGTGTGTATGTGAGGGGGAGGGGGGACGACGACCCTAGCTCCTTATTTTATACTGGTCAATGACCCAAATCAAACGATAGCATCGTTCCGTCATATCTAATTGTTTAAAAATAGTTACCAAGAACAGCATCGACATGATTCAGAAATGATAACTCTTGTTGATAAAATAAAAATTGCCAACACAACTTGATAATAATATCGAGCCACAAACTGTTTAAGTTTCTGAGATTCACCAGGACAGCTGTCCTATATTAGAAAATATTATTTTTACAGCTATAAAAACAGACCTCACGCAAATCGGTTTTTATTTATATTTAAAATCTATTTTAAAAAAAGTATAACTTTAACTCAGATTCTTACGTTTACTTGGAGCAGATGTGTGGTCCTACCATTTATTTAGAGATGTGGTTTAAAATAAAAAACTTAACTTTACAAACATATTACAGTAGAGTATTGTACAGATTTTAAAAAATAAAGCGCATTTTTTTTCTCCATGTAATATCAACAGTAGGCATACAGTTTTAAGTCGGGCGTTGGGTGCATAAACATAACATAGTTTCTCTTTCTATAACAGGTAACAACTATTGGGTGTATACAAATAATGCCGGTATTTATATAACAGGTAACAACTATTGGGTGTATACAAATAATGCCGGTATTTCTATAACAGGTAACAACTATTGGGTGTATACAAATAATGCCGGTAATTCTATAACAGGTAACAACTATTGGGTGTATACAAATAATGCCGGTAATTCTATAACAGGTAACAACTATTGGGTGTATACAAATAATGCAGGCATTTCTATAACAGGTAACAACTATTGGGTGTATACAAATAATGCCGGTATTTCTATAACAGGTAACAACTATTGGGTGTATACAAATAATGCCGGTAATTCTATAACAGGTAACAACTATTGAGTGTATACAAATAATGCCGGTAATTCTATAACAGGTAACAAGCATTGGGTGTATACAAATAATGCCGGTAATTCTATAACAGGTAACAACTATTGGGTGTATACAAATAATGCCGGTAATTCTATAACAGGTAACAAGCATTGGGTGTATACAAATAATGCAGGTATTTCTATAACAGGTAACAACTATTGGGTGTATACAAATAATGCCGGTAATTCTATAACAGGTAACAACTATTGGGTGTATACAAATAATGCCGGTATTTCTATAACAGGTAACAACTATTGGGTGTATACAAATAATGCAGGTATTTCTATAACAGGTAACATCAACTATTGGGTGTATACAAATAATGCCGGTATTTCTATAACAGGTAACAACTATTGAGTGTATACAAATAATGCCGGTAATTCTATAACAGGTAACAACTATTGGGTGTATACAAATAATGCCGGTATTTCTATAACAGGTAACAACTATTGAGTGTATACAAATAATGCCGGTAATTCTATAACAGGTAACAAGCATTGGGTGTATACAAATAATGCAGGTATTTCTATAACAGGTAACAACTATTGGGTGTATACAAATAATGCCGGTAATTCTATAACAGGTAACAACTATTGGGTGTATACAAATAATGCAGGTATTTCTATAACAGGTAACAACTATTGGGTGTATACAAATAATGCAGGTATTTCTATAACAGGTAACAACAACTATTGGGTGTATACAAATAATGCCGGTATTTCTATAACAGGTAACAACTATTGAGTGTATACAAATAATGCCGGTAATTCTATAACAGGTAACAACTATTGAGTGTATACAAATAATGCCGGTAATTCTATAACAGGTAACAAGCATTGGGTGTATACAAATAATGCCGGTAATTCTATAACAGGTAACAAGCATTGGGTGTATACAAATAATGCAGGTATTTCTATAACAGGTAACAACAACTATTGGGTGTATACAAATAATGCCGGCATTTCCACGAAGCCAGACACAGGTGCAACCTGCAGATAGGACTCTCGCCTGGAGTCGTCTGCTGACCTCAATAGCGCCCCGCAGCCCAGGAATGTGCGACCACGTGGCTATAATTAAGGCTGTAATTTATCTCAGTCATTACGGTAAGGATGAGCGGGTTGCTATTTCGCCCCCCAGGTGTTTTTTTTTTTCCGCCAGCTTACGGCGTCCCTGGATACAGATACTTGACCTCGCTGTGTTAGTGCTGGGCTTAGGTTTAGTGGTGGGGGTTAAAATATCGTCATCGGCGATAAGGCTAAGTACGGTTTTTATCGACAGCCTGGGTTTATTTCAACAATTTTTCCGGGGTGAGGGGGGAGGGGGGGTGCTTGAAAGTTTCAGGTGAGGGTAATGACACTGGTTATTTTATATATAAAATTTTATCTTTTTTTTTTCTATTTCGTTGGTGGGGTATAAAGTAAAGAAAAGTTTCACTTTCAAACCTGACGGTCTATAGGACAAGTGAAGTTGAGTTCACTTGTTTCTGTGACCTCGACATATGAAGAGATAGTGTGGTCAGCACTATGCCCAGCCGCCTTTACTTTCCCTATCGTGAGTTATATACCCATCAGAGTTGGGTGGACTCAGGGACGGTCTACTGACTTAAACACGGATATGGGGTATATTTTATGTTAAAATTTATGTTATAATATAATCTTGTATTGACCTCAAGTAGTCTGATATATCATACCAGAACACTAGTTACCACCCCCTCCCACCCCACACTTAAATTGAATTTAAATGATTTGGTATTCAATGTATCACAGACCGCTGGAAATAAAAAGCGATTTAATTACATTTAAACGACAGATTTAGCAGGTAAAAATATAAAACGCCGATACCATATCTAAACTATTTTTAACTGAGAGACTACTCTCACCCCCCTCCCCCAGATGGTCTAGCAGGTATGTTTATGTATCACGTGATCGAAAGTATAAACCAATCCTCGTAAAAGGTATTTCAAACAAATACATTCACGGTGGAAAATTTTTAAAAATCAATTATTTTTTTTACCATCAGACACGAAACAAAGATTTTCATTTTTTTTAGGATTGAAACAAATACACTTTGGACTTACGTACTAAATGCCCACACACTGAGTCAAATTCCTGAACCCAGCGCCTGTTTACGTCTGTTGGCCAGGGGTCCTATTAAACTTACACGACTAAAAACCATCTTGCACCCAGCAGTCACCCAAATTCTCGACTCTTGACTCTTATAACGTAAGTAGATATAACATTTTTATAAAATAACATTAATAACAAGTGGGTAAAAGGCATAAATTGACATCTTACAGGTTGCTGCGTAGCATGTATATATATATATATTATATATATATATATATATATATATATATATATATATATATATATATATATATATATATATATATATATATATATATATATATATATATATATACATCATCCGTTTGAAACACGTATTGCTAAGTCTGCAAGAAAGTTAAATTGACGTTTCACTAAATAGAAAAAAAAAATCTCCACTCGACAAGAAAAAAAAACAGCAGAGACAACTCTAGAGAAATTTTGCCTCCCTTTGATTGCTCGCACTTTTAATACACACCACTTCAAATTAGTATCCTACCAGAAACAGACGATACCTTGTCTGTCGTCTGCAACGCATATTAGGAGCAAATGAAGGGGTGGGGAGGGGGGGGAGGGGAGTCTTCAATGCAAGTTAAAAAAAAAAGTAACATAAATGTAAAATTCCAAAATTCTGATACAAATAATATTTTTAAAAATAATCATAAATCAATTTCAAATGTTTATTTTTAAGTAGAAGGAGTTCTGATAGTTTTACATAGAGCCGCATCGTCCCGTTCCACGAGACGGTAAAAAATGCTAGTAACGCGTGTTTTGATTAGGTGGGCAGGAGAGCGCTCGAGACGCCACGAAAAGGTACTCGTTGGTGTTAATCTTCTCCCCCCCCCCCTCCCCCCACACACGTCTACCTGCGTGCACGAGAGCTCACGCGCTATTAGCCCGTTATAAATTCGAATTTCTCTGCCAGTCAGTTCCCTCTAGACAGTTCCCTGCCAGTCAGTTCCCTGTCGATCATCAGCTGCTCAATGTAAAATTAAATCAGTACCTTGACAGAAACAAATACTTCCTTGCTGTCAATCAGTTCCTTACCACAGTTCCTTGTCAAGCTTAGATAGTCCCTTGTCAAATTTAGACAGTTCAATATTCAGCTTAGAAAGTTCCCTGCTAAGTTTAGATAGTTCCATGTAAAACTTAGTTCCCTGCTAAATTTAGATAGTTCCATGTCCAAAATTGGAAAGTTCCCTGCTAAATTTAGATAGTTTCAAGTCCAAAATTGGAAAGTTCCCTGCTAAATTTAGATAGTTCCAGGTCCAAAATTGGAAAGTTCCCTGCCAAATTTAGACAGTTCCATGTCCAACTTAGAAAGTTCCCTGCTAAATTTAGATAGTTCCATGTCAAACTTAGATAAATCCTTGTCAAATTATGACAGTTCCCCCGTTGCCTCACTGTTGCTTCCTGAAACCTAAGTTTAGATCCATTCAGTCAAGGCAGTTCTACTACAAAACTACTACAGTTCCCTGCAGCTCAATGTCGCCTTACCACACAAACCAAGTTTAGATCCATGCAGTCACCGTAGTTCTCTATCAAACTGCGACAGTTCCTTTTCAAATTATGACAATTCCCTGCAACATTTTAGATCCACGCAGTTCCACGTCACTCACAACACGACAGCGCACGAGAGTTCCCCATGCCGCTCCTGCCAGTTCCCTGTCGCTCACTGCAGACGCCTGCCACTCACTGCAGATGTCTGCAACTCACGGCTAAGAGGGTATGCAAGCGGAAAAAAAGACAACAACCCGATCTCTCCCGAGTTACCCAGTACACGATCTCTCTCCCATCCGCTCATGCATGAAACATGCGATAAATTGAAACGGTTTGAACGTGAAATCACGGCCTGTTCAGGGAAGAAAAAAAAATAGCATCGGTACCATGGTCAGGCTTTGTCAACACTGTGCCTTCATCCGTGACGACAAGATATCCCTTTAACCCCATCTTAAGATTACTTCTGCATTCCCCCCCCCCTTATTCTTCATCTCCGCCTTCCTTTCTCTCATTTACCTTTCTTTATTTTCATTCAAACTCTGCCCTCAAGTCCCGAAAGTTTGTGAAGTGATCCTTAGATTGGTCGGCTAGAGCAGTGGAGCGGTGACCGAACTGTTCGGGTGAGGGCCGACAGGGGGGATTTAGCGTCTGCTGGAGTGGTGCCTCCCTCGCATGTTGGCACACAGCATCACCCCCAGAAAGTGAGGGTTGGGGGGTGGGGGGGGGTGGGGATTTGTGAAGAGCTGGTTTGAGAGAGAAGGTAATTTGAATAGAGTGGTAGACGAATAGAAATGGGTAGTTTTTACTTCCGTGAATGTACAAGTTTGGCATGCGTTGCTAGTATGTAACGTTTAGTATAAGGGGGGGGGGGGGGGCAGAAGGAGTTCTGGAGAGGGGGTAGAGAAAGGAGGAGAGGGAAAGTGAGGACGGAGGTAGTCGGTGAGGGAGATGTAGGAGAGAGTGAATGGGGATGGGGTGGTTCAGGGGAAAGGGGGAGGGGCAGAGGAAAATGAAGAGAGTGAGAAAAAAGGACGATACACGATAAATTTGTTTGGTGGTATGTGTGTGTGTGTGTGTGTGTGTAGAAGGTGGTGTTCTATTCTGTGGGGAACATTTGACTCTATCGATATTAGACGATTAAAACTGACTTATGTGGCAGTTAATCAACCAATTGTATGAGTTTTTCCATCAACCGTAACTGCTTTATTTGGCTCTAGATCAGCGATTCTTAACAATTTGGAAGGAACCGAACAGTTTCATATATGTGCATTCACTGAACCCTTCTTAATAGTACTAATTAAAATCGATCGTGAGTCTTGTCCTTCGCAAAATCCCTTAAGACTGACTCACACCGTAACCTGGGGATCGAACCTGGGTTGAGAACCACCGCTGTAGACCAATCTATGACATGTAAATAACATCAACGAAGCAGTGGATGGAGTGCCTGTAGTAAAAGTCGTGTTTTCACTGCTTTATATACAATTTAAAGTAAAATACCCTCGGTTTCATGCGCCATTTAGACACATTTAGATCCCAGCCCAAACCCCTTTACAATTTATCACAGAAAGAGTGAAGATAAGCTTGGAGTTAGTGATGGTCTAAACTCCGTAGGAAAGATGAATAAATCAATGCGCGCGAGGCGTGATAAACAACTTCCGGTTTTGGGGGTAGCAAAACAGGACGGTCACGGGCGAGTAAATCTTCCGGAAGCAAAACTTCCCCTCGTCTGACAGCAGATTTAAGATGGTTACCACCCCCCCCCCCCCCCCACACCACCCGCCCTGCTCATCCCACCACCCGAACGCTTTAGGTTGTCGGGTTACATATCCTAGGGTCGTCCGTTTGACAACTATCTGCTGTCCATTGCCCAGCTGTTCTGGTGTATCCGCCATTGGCCTAGAGTTCAGAGGTCAGCTGCACATATACGTGCTAAAAAAAATCAAGCCTTGATCTTTCAAACCTTCCTGAATAATTTAGTTTCACTCAGCCGTTATACAGGATCTGAAGTGGTATAATTAGTAAATTACTGCTTATCTCTAAACTTTAAGAAAATCTGACTAAAAAAACACAGTTTGAAAAATATATCTGAATGTAACTCTTTATTTCAAGTAAAAATTTGCACGTCTCGCGTTTTCAATGGCGTCTCGCAGTTGTATTTTCTTAGTCAAACCGGGGATCTCCGATACCAATTTTAGTCAACATTTAAACCGTCTCCTTATCGCTCCTCTCGCGATATCTAGCTAATCACCGACTACTTGATAAGCGGCGAACCAACGCGTTCACACCTTTCCCCCTCGCTTATCTCCCGCGATTCGGCTAATGCCATTTGTATCGTTTTTATACGAGACTTTCCAGTCGCTGGTATTTGACTCGGTGCTAGAGGCCAGAGTACTACGGCTTGGGGTAATTAGTTGGTATATACGGCTACAGTCAGTGGCGTAGGCAAGGCGGGATTAGGGGGGGGGTTTCCATATGTATACAATCCCCTATATATATATATATATATATATATATATATATATATATATATATATATATATATATATATAGTGGATTGTATACATATGAAAAAATGTTTGAACCCCTCCAATGACCAATTCCTGGCTACGCCACTGGCTACAGTTACCAGAATTCTAGAGACTTGGTGTTTAGTTGACAAGCGCTATGATGGGTTGTCGGAGTTTTGTTAGGGAAATCAGATGGGCCTCTGGATAGATGTGGGGGATCAACTAGGCCTGGAAGCTTAGGCGACAATAGTTGTACTGGTGGTATTAAGTAGTATGGTCTGTCAGGGATAAATTGACCATCTAGTGGTACCACATCATTCTGACAATTCCATGTCGCCTCACCACAATTCCATGCAACCTTTTAGATACACTCAGTCACGGTAGTTCCACTCACATCACGACAGCGCACGGAAGTTCCCCATGCCGCTCCTGCCAGTTCCCTGTCACTCACTGCAGCTGCCTGCCAATCACTGCAGATTTCTGCCACTCACTGCAGATGTCTGCCCCTCACGGCTAAGAGGGCATGCAAGCGGAAAAAAAGACAACAACAACCCCCTCTCTCCCGAGTTACCCAGTACACGCTCGCTACCATCCGCTCATGCATGAAACATGCGATACATTGAAATGGTGGTACTACCTATCTAGGGACTACCACATTATGTTACTACGACAATCCATATGAAGTCAATCAATCAAAAACCCCTATTAGGTCTACAAAGCTACAACTCCATTTGGACAACCTTGCCACCCACTTACAATATAATTCTCTGTTCTATAAACCCCCACTGGTGAAGAATGTTTGAACAATGTATCAAAATATAACCCCCCCCCGGTTTTATAATGTATCAAAATATATAATCCCTACTGGTTTTATAATGTATCAAAATATACCCCCCACTGGTGTTATGATGTATCAAAATATAACCCCCCACTGGTGTTAAAATGTATCAAAATATAACCCCCTACTGGTGTTATAATATATCAAAATATACCCCCTAATGGTGTTATAATATATCAAAATATACCCCCCACAGGTGTTATAATGTATCAAAATATACCCCCACTGGTGTTATAATGTATCAAAATATACCCCCCACTGGTGTTATAATGTATCAAAATATACCCCCACTGGTGTTATAATGTATCAAAATATACCCCCACTGGTGTTATAATGTATCAAAATATACCCCCACTGGTGTTATAATGTATCAAAATATACCCCCACTGGTGTTATAATGTATCAAAATATACCCCCACTGGTGTTATAATGTATCAAAATATACCCCCACTGGTGTTATAATGTATCAAAATATACCCCCCATGGTTTAATAATGTATCAAAATATACCCCCCACAGGTGTTATAATGTATCCAAATATACCCCCACTTGTGTTATAATGTATCAAAATATAACCCCCCCCACTGGTGTTATAATGTATCAAAATATACCCCCACTGGTGTTATAATGTATCAAAATATACCCCCCACTGGTGTTATAATGTATCAAAATATACCCCCACTGGTTTTATAATGTATCAAATTATACCCCCACTGGTGTTATAATGTATCAAAATATACCCCCACTGGTGTTATAATGTATCAAAATATACCCCCCATGGTTTAATAATGTATCAAAATATAACCCCCCCCCCCCACTGGTGTTATAATGTATCAATACAGCCCCCACAGGTGATACAATATATCAGTGCAGGGCGAACCTGTATTCTCAAGTCTATCCGCCCTCTTGTATTCGTGTATTGAACCGTATGAGCAAGACATTCCACCCCACGTGAGAATACTAAACCCCAATCACGCGAACACGGGGCTTAAAATAAAATCTCTGGAATAAACGGAATTAGATGCGTCTTAAAGAATTAATTACAGCCCCCCCCCCCTACCCCTAACACCCTCTCCTCGAGAATTCATAAACCTTCACAGACCGGCCAATTAAACCGCGCACAAACAAGTGAATGTTTTTAGTGATTCTGTGGGGTATGTGCGCCTGATAAGATCGATAACTCAACTGTCCTTTTATTTTTATTTTTTTGAACAAGGGAGGTCAGCGTGTGTCGACAGGGGAGGTAAATCTTTCCACAAGTGGGTTTATTTTTTTTTCAACGCCTTGATCGTAAGATTCATGGGAACGCGAGATTTGTTTATGGTAAATATTTTACACAATCAACTGTACATTGATACGGGCGCAATATCAATATTTGTTTACGTCTACACGGGGACAACATAGGGAATCTTTAAAATCTGGGCAGTTGAAAGAAAAAATTGTTCCATTAACACCCGGCGGTCAATGAGGTAAATGAAGTAGAGTTCTTCTGTGGGTGCCGCGTGGACAGCCAGTTTTGCGTGCTCCCTACTCGAAACAAGTTCTATTTTCACGTTTGGAATTTGTGAACAGCCATTTTTTGCGTGCCCCCTATTCGAACAAAGTTCTGTTTTCACTATTGGAGTTGTGTAGACAGCCATTTTTGCGTGCCCCCTATTAGAACAAAGCTTGTTTTTGTTTGGTGTGAGTGGGGGGCAGGGGGAGTGGGGCGGGGGGGGGGAGGGGTTATTATTTTCATGTTCAATATTGTTTTATTTCCCCTTTGTGTCAGTTACACACCATAATTGAGTATACTCATTCGTTAACGCTAAAAATGTGAAAATGACACAAGTTTTGAAACCTACAGCCGTGATGCTAGACATATCCTGTTCTACCAACTCAACCACCGTCCACTTTACGGTAGATAAATGTAAGCGGTAGGGTCACACCATTGTTTCAAGTGATTTGCTCTTAAAGCGTCGCACGAGAGAGAAACATATCGTGGGGAATTCCTGCAAGAGGTGGATCCTGGCATTCGCCTTCAAGGTCACCGCTAGGTACTTGACCTATTGGAGGGGCGGGGCCGGTGTCAAGGGCGGGTCTCTGCATGTAACTTATGGGGGGGTGGGGGGGGGGGCTATTGTGATATGGGCAGATTCGTTATCTTTAATATTGTCTTTTAAGAGCTCTTCTTTTTTTTTTGTCCATGAGAGAATTATTCACCTTTCCCAGACAATAGTGCAATCTTTTCTGCTGAAATCATATTGGTCTTTTCATAGGAGTAATTTTGGTCTTTTCTATAAGAGCAATTTTGGTATTTTCTATAAGGGTAATATTGGTCTTTCTCTGAGAGTAACTTGAGCATTTTCGAGGAAAAAGTAATGTTGCTCTTTTCTTTGAAAGTAACATTAATCTTTTTCAGGTAGTAACATTGGATTTAACCTAAAACTAAGTATAAACGATCTAAGAATATCAAAGATCATCGAACAGGAGTCTGTGCCAGTACTACTAAGACCAATTCTAGCTCACTTGTCATATTACGCTCTGTGAGTTGTTTTAGTCAATGTTGTTTAAAGAAACAATTCTACTATCAGCCCATCCATTCCTTAAAAAATAAACAAATTCCAATACAGTGTAAAATATACATCTCAGTCCACTACAAGGTACCGAACGCCACTAAGCCGTATAATCCATACCGCTGGTTAAATTCTGTTTTTTTTTTAAAAATACGCGCTGTGTGTGTGTGTGTGTGTGGGTGGGGGGGGGTACTGGGCGCCGCCAGAGTTCAATCTCCGATGTGTGTGTGGGGTGGGGGGGGGGGGGGGGTAAAGGGCGCCGCCAGAGTTCAATCTCCTGTAAGACCGTGCCTTGTTGGTCGGCCTGCTAAGCCAGCATAAGTCAAATGTTGACGTAAACACTGACCCAAACATTGACACAAACATTGACACAAACTTTGACGCCAGGTGTTGACAAATCGTCCCTGGCTTCACCAACACGCCGGGCGTCTGTCCGACAGGTTTGTTTCGTCACGATGAAGGATTACTTTCTAGAATGCTCTCTCCACATATCCCACCCCTGTGTCTTCATTCGTCTGTCCCCATGTCCCTACTACCCCCGTCCCTACCATCTCTCTATATGTCATTACCCCGTTCCATAAACCCTACCCGCATCTAGGTACATCCCCCCTCCTCTCCACGTCCCTACCCTTCTATACATGTTACTGCTTTGTCTTTACTATTCAATTGCTTTTT